>NC_051211.1:48086203-48288703 GCF_015220715.1 Pygocentrus nattereri
CTAACAGTGCTAGCATTTGACCTCAAAAGGGTAAAATGTAGGATGAATTATATTTTCTTCAACAATGTATAGACTGTTTGTGAATTAACCGTTTGGCACAATAAAACATTTAAAGAAGACAGAGAGTAAAAGGAGAAAGAATGACTGCGCAAAATACAAATGCTTAAGAAGAAACAAGTAATTTAATAGAAGTCAAAAGTATAGGCACAGTGACTAAGTGTGAAAGCATTGAATGACTAAAGGAGTAAAACAAGGTCATTTTTAATTTGGCTGTCCAGAAATGAGACGTTTCACTGAAAATAATATAGACAAATAAATTAATTTTAAAAAACAATAAGGACTTGTATTTTGAAAAAAAAATGTCTCTCTGTGAAATGACATGCAAAATGACACAGCAATACACATTAATGTCCAATAAAACACATATACTTTATTAATGTTGGTTTACACGTTCATCAACATATTATTAAGCTTTAATATAAGGTGTTATGAATGTGTTATATAGACATCCTTCCAGTAAAGCGTTACCAAAGATCTTTAATGATCTGTATATACTTTTAGTATATAGAGCCCTGTACTCTCCCTCTCTCTCTCTCTCTCTCTCTCTCTCTCTCTCTCTCTACCATCACTGGGCAGAGTGTGTAAATTAATTAAGTGAATTCTTCCTGAACTACTTTATTGCTAAAGTGGCCAACAGATGTTCATATTGCTTGTATGAATTGTTGCCAATCACAGCCACCTAACCACAGAACTCCACTTCAGCAAATGCAGGCAGAGTTTGGATGATTGCGTTAGACAATAACATTTACCACCATAGGCACTGCAATCAGCCCCAGTTGAGCACAACTTTACCCCCATAATCAGACATCTCACAAAACGTCTTCAAAGCCCATCTTCTGCCAGAAAAGAAAAGCTCAACAAAGCTTTTATAAGGGGTTGATTTTGTTTTTTTGTGGACAGACTACTGTCAATCACTGTGTGGTCTAAAACACCCTCAGTCCTCATTAGACTTTTTCAAGCTTTTCACTCAATTTAAAAATAGAACCAATTAGGATTCTTTTTTGGGTGAATGATTAATAAACACCAAGTAATAAATCTTTAGCATCAGTCAGATTTGATATTTTCAGTCTAGTTGCCAGCCCCTCAAGTCACTTTGAAATTGTGTACAGTCTACTGAACACAACTGTATTTTGTAACCTGCTTTTTATGTGGGGAATGTACCATAAATCATCAAAAATAAGAAGACAGAAGAACAGAAATGAAAATATAAGCATAGATTGATATATGATATGAGAGAGCTATATCATTGATATCTTAACTAGTCTGGCTGCCCTTATAGCAGTGACTGAGAAGCTCCAGTCAGCACAATCAGCCAAACTGTCATCCGTCCTGATTCTTCTTGACCTCTAAGCAGTTTTTGACACAGTCAATCATACAATCCTTCTGGACATCCTCACCAACCTTGGAATCACTGGCTCTGTGTGGAAGTCCTATCTGGAGGGTCACTCTTACCAGGTAACATGTAGAGGGTCCACATCCTCTTCTTGCAGGCTCTCCATTGGTGTCCCACAAGGCTAGGTGCTAGGTCATCTTCACACTAGTTCTTTACATTAAAAGTGTCACTGATGTTACCTTTCTTATGTGTAATAACAATGATGATCAGTAACACCAGGGACTCCTATGGATAGATAGACGTTTGTGCAGAATGACTCTTCATTACTCTCTTAAGTATTACGTTATTGTAAAGTGTTACAAATAAGTGAGCAAAGAAGGCCTATTTACTATTGATTCTTTGGCCTTCCATCTCAGTGGATTTTATCTGCAAGGAGACATTAAATACAGTTATAACTCACCATTCTGATATGGTGTCAGGCGTCATTTCCATGTGTTCTTTACTCCAGTCCATCTCTAAGAACAATAGGCTGTAATGTAAACTGCCCCCACTGACCTATAATTTTAGTGCTACTGCAATGATGGATCGTCTCGCAGGTATGATGCTTTTATTGTTTATGACACATATGAATAATGCATATGACTGGAATGTTTTCTAAAAGCTGTGCATGTGCGTCCATTCAGGACAGATATACGGGTCATCTACAAACATGAACCGTCAAGGCAGGAAGATAGCATCTGAGCAAAAATCTAAATTGAGCAATAAGGCTTGAATTCTGACCATAGCCTTAGTAATTCAGCTGGCTCTTACACAAACCAACTGCAGCGACAGCTCCCCTGGAGCTACCTAGGGTTAAGGGTCTTGCTCCAGGGCAAAGGCAATAACCATCAGTTAGGACTCAATCCACTGCTCTGAGCAGCACAAGAAACCAAGACCACCAACACAAGTGAAAAAGTTAAATTTGTGGGGGGGGGAGAGAGAGAGAGAGAGAGAGAGAGAGAGAGAGAGAGAGAGAGAGAGAGCATTGACTGACCACTATTATGTGGTTACCTGTTTGTGTGTTTAAATATTGAATAATTGAATGTTTTAGCAACCTCCTATGGCCAAGCTAATAAGGTGTCCTTGATGTGGGTTGATTTGAGGGATGAGCATTTGAGAGGGATGTGTCATTTGAATAATAATGGTCATGTAAGAGCCCGTGAGATATGATAGAAGCAATGAGAACACACGATAACACTCACAAACATGACATGTTGTGAGATGAGCTGAAGAGGACGGCTGATGTTATTTATTTGCAGATTGGCAAAGGAACACAGACACACTCTCATAAACATATAGTTGAAAGTAGGAATGTGTAGCACTGCACAGTATAAACTATGCAGTGTGTGTGTGTGTGTGTGTGTGTGTGTGTGTGCAGCATGTGAAAGGAAAGCACACAGAATGTGTTGCAGTGTGGTGGCTTTGATGGATGATATGTGAGTGACAAAGGGCACAGAGGACCATGCCTTTCTGTTTCATACACAAGTCCACACACACACACACACACACACACACACACACACACACACACACCTGTGACTCTCTGTTGTGTCCTCGCTGCTCTGTTGTCACTTCCACAATGCCATTTTTATAGTTACACACCAAAAAAAAGAATAAAAAAGATATATTTCCTACGTTATTTGGTGTTCAACACCCCCCCTCTCATCTTTCTCTCTCTATGTGTGTATATATATTCTTAATGATATGTTCAAATTTCATATACATTACATTAAGTCCAGACACAATGGATGAGAGTAGATCAGACACAGCAAAGCAGCTGGAGTTTTAAACAGCTCAGTGTCACTGAAAATATCCAGCTAACAGCGTCCTGTGGGCAGCATCCCATGACCACTGATGAAGGACTAGAGGATGACGACCAGACGGACTACAGCCTGCAATTGTAGAGCTACAAAGTGCACGTATGTGGTATGTGGAGCTGATACAATGGACAATGTGTGTAGAAACAAAGAGGTGTGCTTAATATAGTGGCTGGTCAGTGTCTGTCTCTCTCTCTCTCTCTCTCTCTCTCTCTCTCTCTCTCTCTCTCTCTCATTCTCTCTCTCTCTCTCTCACTCTTTCTCTCATTCTCTCTCTTTCTCTCTCTAACTCTCATTCTCTCTCATTTTCTCTCTCTTTCTCTCTAACTCTCTCTCTCATTCTCTCTCTCACTCATTCTTTCTCTCTCTCTCTCTCTCTCTCTCTCTCTCTCTCTCTCTACTTACCTGTCACACTAAGTCTCTCATTCTTTCCTGTTGTTCAAATCATGCACCATTTGATCTTTCCATCTTCCAGTTTTAATCATCATTGTATAAACCCACACACACTCACATGCACACACACACACACTTGTACCTGTGTGTGTGAGTGATCTGAAATGGCAAGGGGGCACCTGAGGGAGTACTGTCCTCATTTCACAGTGACAGATACAAGGGGAGCTGCTCAAGGGCAGAAAACATCACACACACACACACACACACACACACACACACACACACACACACACACACACACACACACACACACACAACAAACCTGTACAAGTGGCAAAAAAGACTTTTGTTGGGCGCCACAGAAAAACTCACTAATTAACAGTAAAAGTGTGGTTTCACAAAGATGGTAAAATCTGTAAAATTAAAGTGAATTCATTTCTAGAAATTCTGTCTTTTGTCCTTATTCAACAGTTTCAATAGTTCAACAGCATACAATATTTTACCATAATAATAAGTAATTAAGTATAACAACCATTAAAATAAATGCAAATGTAAATATTTTGTGAATTTATATAATTTCTTTAAATTAACACAAGTGTTACATTACAATATATGTATGGCTTGTGTGCATGCATTTAACCATTTTTCAAGGTACTGACCACTAAATTTTTCATACTTTGACAGTGATATTATATTTTCTTTCAAAAACGTGTGCAGCCATGTCAGCTAGATTTTCCTGCTTTCAATGACTAAATCTTGTGCTGCTGCCAATAGCTTTGTGAAGAGGCTACCATGCTCTATCAGCGATGTTGAACACTGATAGAGTTAATGAGCTCTTGCCACTTCAGCTTTGCATAGTTTGAAATTGATATTTTGAGGCTTTTAGGCTGTGCGGCAGACCTTAGCACATAAGTGCATGCGGATACATATACGCACATAGAAAAAAGAGCTCATGGTTTTTATAATGAACCCTAGAGAATGTATGAGGTTAAACTGAACAGATAGCCTTTAATGCTTGACAGCACATTAACTGAGTAATATCTTGCTAAGGAGAATCCGTCACAGTCCGAAGCAACAGCAAATGAAGGTTCACGTGACTTAAATCAGCATGACCTTGTGAAAAGGTATTCACAAAGACCTGTAATTGCAAAAATCATTCAAACAAGAAGCAAGAACTTTCTTCATAACACATCAAATTGATTCTGAAGGTCCACTGAGAGATGTGTTTGATTAAACATTTTCTCTCTTCTTTTTCCCCATCAAAAACGAAATATTTTCCATTTTCAGTGGGCCCCCCTGAGAGGGGCCGCTCTGATGTAATGTGTGTGGGGCCTTAATTAAACTCTCGTCATTATGATATCTCCAAGGGCTCTGGCTAACGCACTCCACCATTTCACACTCAACAGGAGAGGACACAGGCCTGATAGCGCAATCTCATTCAGCACTGCGCTGTTTCAGCTCTCTTCTGATCTGTTTCTGGCCTTTTTAATGCTTTCTAGGGGAAAAAAAACTATAGTGTAATTTAGCTGTTACATCTGCTTGTGTGTATCAACCTCATCTACCAAAGAGACAACTTCACCCTGGCTTTGGTTGTACTGGCATTTATCACGTATGGTCAAACCCAATTGTAAAATGAGAGCACTCAAATTTCATTGACAGTTTTTCGGCAACAAACTCATGTCTGGTACCAGTGTAAGTTAAGTTAAGAAGCTTGATGCTTAATTTGCTGTTAACTAAGCATCTCTAATAATGCAGATAATAATAATAATACAAATCTTAAACTAAGACTTTTTTTTATTAAACTTTTTTTTCATTCCTGTTGTCATAATAAGTTTGGTCAGTAGGGGGAGCAGTGAAGTCACTTCTTCACCCTAAACTCCACCTATAAGCACTGCCATTGGCTCATGAGCAGATGACCATTGTGCTTGTATTGTCTACCCACCAAAGCAGCTGAATTAGTGTGTGCTTCATGTAAATGATAAATAAATGAAGTGCTGGTAGGTGGGCGCTTGATTTCACGCACTGAAGACGATTCATCATTTGAGCTCAAACTCAACAGCAATGCATGCTGCTAAAACCAGTAGTGTTTAGGAGCACTATTCGAGGGAGAGTAGTGCAAGTTCAGCAATGTACTATATCACAAGTGGTGAGACAGATAACTTGGGTCATTCATAGTCTCAGAACGAAAGTGAGCTGCAAAGTGGTGAAGAAATCAGGCAAAGGAGGACATGGTGGGCTGCAACAGCCTGGAGAGTTACTGAAATACACTGATCCAAAGCTGTCCTGGTCATGAAGTTTATGTTCGTTTTAACTTGGGCTTGTAATAAGGAGTAAATAGAACTTTAGTACTTCAGAACTTCAACTTTTAGTAACCCATCATCACATATTCTAGCCAGCTTGTCAGTTTTTGTTCATATAATAGTGAACATGCTGTAGCTGTTAATAACACCAAAACTGTGTCCTTAAAGGGGAAATATATATGGTATGTTTAACACAGTTTCAGGCTGTTACAATTAAGGGACTCTTACTATTCCCACAACAGGGAAATTTCGCCTCCACATTTAACCCCTTTCAGTGAGCACACTTGACTGGAGTGGTAGGCAGCCCTATATCCACAGCACCCAGGGAGCAGTTGGGGGTTAGGTGCCTTGCTCAAAGGCATTTCAGTCATGTACTGTCAGCTTAGTGTACCAAACCGGTGACCTTCCAGTCAAAGGTCTGGTTCCCTAACCTCCAGCCCACAACTGCCCCATTACCTCATATGCGCACCGATGCCTGATCCTATTAACAATTGTATTCCAAGAAATGACCTGAAAAGTTTTTTTATCCACTTTTGTAACCTAAGAATAGCTCTGACTGCATCAGGGTCCATGTAGTAACTAAATAACAAGTCTTAGTATGCAATTATGCCTGGGACTTCAAGGAGTTAAGCAAAAAATTTAAAACACTGGTCAAATTACATGTCTTGTTGATGAAACACCTTATTGCAAGTGCAACTTTGGACCAAAGTGGGTTTCAAAGCTGCTCCAGAAGGTTTAAATGCCATGCTCTTATTTGCATGACTCCACCGACAGCAGCTCAGACACTACAATTACTGACTCCCAAGACTTGCTCTTAGCACAGACTACTTGCTAAGTGAATATACTCACACACCTGTTTCTCATTTCATGCCTTTGTAAGTTTTGTTTATAAGCCCATGCTTTACCTTAGTTGTTTATATGAGGTATCTTCTCAGCATGAGTACATTGAGCTTTCTTTCCTGGCCCGTTTATCGACCTCTCTGTATGACCTGTTTTTCTGTCCTGACCTTGATTTTTGCTCTGCCCTTCTGTCTTGTAGATCTCTGATTTTGGACTTTTTTCTCTAGCTTTAAGACTGTGGTTTTGGATCATACCTATGCTACCAAAGATCTTATATCAAGCCTCATCTGTGAGTGTCTGGTTCCATCTGTCACCATTACAATAACTTACTGAATGACTTTATTTACAGCAAATGAAGTAAAAAAGTAGTCAGTAGTTGCATGTCGGTGTGAATGTATGCATGGAACATCACATCATTAGTAGACTCAAGAACAAAACATCTACAATCTACTTCTTCTTTCGGCTGATCCCTTTAGGGGTCGCCACAGCGGATCATCTGCCTCCATCTTGCCCTATCCATTGCCTCCTCTACTTTCACACCAACCATCTCCATGTCCACCTTCACTACATCCATAAACCTTCTCTGAGGTCTACCTCTTCTCCTTCTACCCGGCAGCTCCGTCTCCAACATTCTTTGCCCAATATATCCACTATTCCTCCTCAACACATGTCCAAACCATCTCAACCTGGCCTCTCTGGCTTTATCTCCAAACTACTCCACCTTCACTGTCCCTCTGATCTGCGCATTTCTAATCTTGTCCAGCCTTGTCACTCCCAACGAAAATCTCAGCATCTTCATCTCCGCCACCTCCAGCTCAGCCTCCTGTCTTTTAGACAGAGCCAGTCTCCAAACCATACATCATAGCAGGACGCACTGCTGTCTTGTAGACCTTCCCTTTCACTCTTGCTGCTATCCTTCTGTCACACATCAACCCTGACACCCGTCTCCACCCACTCCATCCTGCCTGCACCCTCTTCTTCACCTCTTTTCTACACTGTCCATTGCTCTGGATGGTTGACCCAAGATATTTGAAGTCATCCACCTTTACGACCTCTACTCCTTGCATCTTCACCTTTCCACCTGCCTCCCTGTCATTCACACACATGTATTCCGTCTTGTCTCTACTGACCTTCATTCCTGTCCTCTCCAGTGCAAACCTCCACCTCTGCAGATTCTCTTCCACCTGCTCTCTACTCTCACCACAGATTACAATGTCATCTGCAAACATCATGGTCCATGGATCCTCCTACCTGACCTCATCTGTCAACCTGTCCATCACCATTGCAAACAAGAAGGGACTCAAATCTGATTCCTGATGTAACCCCACCTTCACCTTGAAACCATTTGTCACTCCAACTGCACACCTCACCACTGTCTCACTATCCTCATACATGTCCTGCACCACCCTAACATACTTTTCAGCTACACCTGACTTCCTCATACAGTACCACTGTTCCTCTCTTGGCACCCTATCATATGCCTTCTCTAGATCCACAAAGACACAATGTAGCTCCTTCTGACCTTCTCTGTACTTCTCTACCAACACTCTCAATGCAAAAATTGCATCTGTGGTACTCTTTCTGGGCATGAAACCAAACTGCTGCTCACTGATCTGAACCTCTCGCCTTAGCCTTGCTTCAACAAACAAAACATCTACAATGATTCATTTAAAATAAAAAAATACCAAGAAAATTATAGGCTTAATAAACTTGCTGCCTTCATAGGAATAAGCAATTAGCCAATATAAAAACACTTGTTCTCTGAGTTTGTGCACTATGTACTTCTATGAACACCCACATGAGCACAATTAGACAGAAAGCACATTCATTAGGTCACCACATCTTTCCATTAGCTATGTGAGTAATAGAAAACTTCTGTTGTCTATTAAGGCAGCAAAACATTAGGAAAGAAACATTATGACATTAGGAAACTGTCTGGCTGAGTTTTTAACCTCAGACTTACATACTAAGGCTTATTATTCAGTAACTACAGGGACCTCAATGCAAACTGGCTGAGCTACTCTTAGTTTCACAGAACTGTGTAATAAAACTAAAACAGGGTTAGGGTTAGGGTTAAGAGGTTAAAGGGATTGAGAGGCTATTGATTTGCAGCACATCTGACGTGATACCTGACATGCCTGTTGATTAATTCTGTATTCGGTTGCATTTACCAGTTTTAATGTTCACGTCCATTTCCTTTCATGAACAGTTTTTATTTGCCACAAGTTTCCTGCTCACAGTAAAAACTCTTACTCAATGCTCACGTCTCTATTATATTTATTAATGGAAGTGAAAGGGTGCTGCCCAGCTCTAAGCAGAGTTGTCTGCAGGCAAGAAGATGTTTCTCTAATTTAATATTCAAATCTCATTAAGAATATCCCTGGGACCAAACATTAATAAAGCCCTCTATGAAAAATTTAAATATTATGCCAAAAATGAATGATGTTATAAATCTTTTAGGATGTGCCACTAGCAGGGGTTCAGTTTTCTCAGGGCATGGTGTCTGTGAAGAGGAAACACTGTTTGATTGCCAATGTGCTCTCGTGTCAACGTCCTCACTATAAAAAAATACAATTCTGTCATCTCTTTTATATACAGGACAATTCCTTCATTTCACATGCAGAACGTTCTATAATTTTACAGTTTTATTCATAAAGAATTGTGTATATTATATAAAAATGTATGTGTCATGCACTAGGACCTCACCAATACATCGGTTGGTGGATCAGCCATTATTGACAATAACAGATTAGAGGAATCAATAAAAATATTGTTGATGTGCCAACAGTTAGAGGTTTTTTGGGCTGTGGTATCACCAGAATTCAAATGCATGATATCATGATAATAAAGCAAAACAGTACAAGGATGCCAACAGTCACCACCTGTTTACATTTTGTCATAGCGAGATAAGATGTACTGGTAAACAAGCACAAACCACCATCACGGTGAGCAAAACATGCTGAAACTACATGCTAAACGTATCCAGACCTATGCTTTAGCGTGTTGCAACACAAAACAAAACAAAACAAAAAAAAAACACTTTCTATGAAGAGAACTGATGAAAAATAAGAAAATGAAAGGTAATTAATGGAAACTAAGACCTCAAAGAATTCTGGATAATCCTGAGCAGATTACATGAGATCAATTTTTAATGATGGTGAAATCTCCATCGTTAAAAATGAATACTAAAACAGATTTATTATACAATTAAATATGTTTCTTTATTTTCTAATTTAAGCACATTCTTATATATCTGCTTCAGGGAGCATAACTAGCCACTGTTAATTGACTTTTTCTACCTCAGCTGGCTGGCTTTCATACACGTGTTCTCTTTTCAAGTCTAGTTTATTGGCAAAACATTTCAACATTCCTTTATCACATGCTGGCACTAATTAAAACTGCTGTACAAAGTCACATTAAAAGAGGAAAATTATCTACTTTATGCAAGCTAGTTTGCTAACCTAACTATTTTAACTCTTCTAACTTCAGCTGATGTTTCAATGCTGTATGTCTAGGTCTATCATCATGTAGTTATAATGTTATTAACAACACATTTGACTATCAACATGGTAACACATAGCTAGGTCCTCGCTCTCGTGATAAAGGTGCAGTTTTTTTCTCTAAAATATGGGAAAGTTCTTTTGAAATTATAGCACGAAAGGAGCGCAATCAAAGACAGATATTTTACAGTGAACTTCATATCTACTGCTAACACATTATTTAGAAAAGGTGTTCAGGAAATGTAATACACTGATCAGGCATAACATTATGACCACCTCCTTGTTTCGATGCTTGTTGTCAGTGCTGCTGAAGTTTTTAAACACCTCAGTGTTGGACTGAGAAAAGTCCACCACTATCCAGCCAACAGCGTTCTGTGACCACTGATGAAGGACCAGAGGATGACCAACACAAACTGTGCAGCAGCAGATGAGTTACTGTCTCTGACTTTGCATCTACGAGGTGGATCGACAAGGTAGGAGTATCTAATAGAGTGGACAGTGAGTGGACACAGTGTTTAAAAACTCCAGCAGCACTGCTGTGTCTGATCCACTCGTACAAGCACAACACACACTAACACACCACCACCACCACATCAGTGTTACTGCAGTGCTGAGAAAGATCCACCACCCAAATGGTGCCTGCTCTGTGAGGGTCCTTGGGGGTCCTGATGACTGAAGGACAGGCTAAAAGGGGGATAAAATAGTATGCAGAAAGTTTGTAGAGCTACAAAGTCTTCTTCTTCTTCTTTCGGCTGCTCCCTTTAGGGGCCGCCACAGCGGATCATCTGCCTCCATCTTGCCCTATCCATTGCCTCCTACTTTTACACCAACCATCTCCATGTCCACCTTCACTACACCCATAAACCTTCTCTGAGGTCTACCTCTTCTCCTTCTGCCCAGCAGCTCCATCTCCAACATTCTTTGACCAATATAACCACTATACCTCCTCAACACATGTCCAAACCATCTCAACCTGGCCTCTCTGGTTTTATCTCCAAACTGCTCCACCTTCAATGTCCCTCTGATCTGCTCATTTCTAATCTGGTCCATCCTTGTCACTCCCAACCAAAATCTCAGCATCTTCATCTTGTAGAGCTACAAAGTGCACCTATATAATAAGTGGAGTTGATAAAATGGACAATGAGCATAAAAACAAGGACGTTATGCCTATTCTGTGCATTCTTAAACAACAGGGGCAACTGGTATGAATATGCTAATGGAGCTCTTACTCTTTTTCAGAGAAAAAAAGCATCATCAAAAGCATCAAAAGCAACATCAGCATGATGTTTAGGGTATTCAAAAAATGTCTAGACTTTGCTCCTATCACTGAGAGATCCTGAGCTCAAGGTACCACCACCACCTTCCATCGTTTGGAGTCCAAGAGAGGAGCACATAAGTGGAAGCATTGGCAGTTAACATTCTTTTGTTGTGCTATCCAATGATGCTGTGTTTGCAGCAGTTTGAAAAGATGCAGTGACTTGGAGGAAGAGCATCGTCCCCTTGGAACTACAAGGTTCTATCTGACATTTTTGTCAGAATTGAGTTCCATTTACAGCATTTGGCTGACGGTGTTATCCAGAGTGACTCACAATCTGATCAGTTTACACCAGTAGGCGAAGGCAGTGTTAGGAGTCTTGCCCAAGGACTCTTATTGGTATAGTGTAGGGTGCTTGCCTTGGTGGGGGATTGAACCCCAGTCTACAATGTAGAAGGCAGAGGTGTTACCCACTACACTACACCAACCATGAGTTATTCACACATTCTTATTCTGTGACAGCTTAACATTATATACGGTAATTCTTTATCTAGAACACAAAAAGGTTCTATCCCCACAGTCAAACTCTTACTTAAGAGAATTCTAATTTAGTTCTATATCTGCGAGCCAATCAGCATGAGCTCACACAGGAGGGTGGATCAATCAGGTTCTGCCTCTTTGTCATGTTGCCACACTGTAGCTCTTGTTCTTGTAGCTCTTTAAAAAGTCCCATGTACTCAAATGTTATAAATGTTAATATTTAAATGTAAATTGTAAATAAATAGTGAACATTTGAACAGATGGGGTCTTAATTACACCCTAGATATTAATTTCATTCATTCATCCGTCTTCTCTTTTTCTTCTTTCTCTCAAAAGAAGACAAAACCTCACACTGCCTTTGGACTGATCTGCTACACTTTTTTTCCTGGGACAGTTTGTTACAGTAGCTGGTTGTTGTTTAACTTAAAGGAAAGTTGAACTAATGGTTTCTTCCTCAAATTGACCCCTGCACTTGACAAAATACTTATGTGTCTACTTTTTTCATGTTTTGCCAGATAGAGCCTTATAATTCCAAGCAGAATAGAAGAGTTCTTATGATTAGAAGGTTCTATCTACAGTATATTTGACCTGTTCCAAAAAAAAAAAACATTTATAAATCTGGTAAGATTTTGATATTGTTCATTTAGAATACATTTAGAGTGTCTGTCATGTTCATGTATGAAAAGGCATGTTCTACATATCAGTTTTGTTACTGAGAATGCAAAATCTTTGAAGATCAATATTTCAAAACTGCTCAGAACACAGACACCAGCTTATAATCTTATAATGGGGACAACATGCTAGCTTTCACACTCCCAGCTTGGTAGCATGGTGTGATTGGGAGAGCACCAGCTAGCAGGCGTAATTGCATGTGGCTAAATAAGTGAGACAACTGTAATAAACACAAAATTTAAAAAAATATATGGGAGAGGGTCAAGAATTAGCTAGAACATTTTAAAGAATGTGTGTAAGCCTCCCAAGAGTGTGTTGGGACCAAAGGCTATCCCATTCAGCCCCAGGCCTCCAACATAATATTAGGAATAAAAAGAAAAATTTTAATACCAGCTAAACACTTTCATTAATAACTGTTTTAAGTCTAAGTCAAGTCAAAAGTTCTCAAAAAGGAAAGAGTCTTTAGGCGCTGAGTTTGTGGAAGAGAGCATCAGATGGCACAGGATCTCGAGAGACCCCAACTGTGCAAATACAGTGTTCCAAACCACAGACCATTTATCTGCAGTAATCTGATATCCCCCCGTCTTACTTCTCAAATTTTGATATTAGTTCATTCTCTAATAGGTGCATCTCTTCGTCCACCAATTTGGCCATCGCATGATGAGCTCACTCCTCAAAACTGGTTTCAGCAGGTTTTTACCAGCCTGCTGTACCTTTCAAGGTCAACTTGCCCCAATCTTCACTGGGTCAGCAAGTACACACAGGCCTCTCTGTGAACCCAGCAGCTTTCCAGTGTCTAGAATCTCCTATGCAGACAGACTAAGGCTTTCCCTTTGTGAAAGAATTAATATTCTCTGTTAGGCAATACTTCGTATTTGGTTATTGATTACAATATCTAATCTATTCAAGTCGCACTCCAAGAATCTCGCTGTAGGCGAGAAGCTACCAGCCCGGAGCGCTTTTGATGATGCCGGTGCTACACAGCTTTGTTTCTCAGAGAGCGAAAGGAGAGTTTTCACAGCTGTGTTGCCCACCATTTCACTCCCAGCTCATCAGTGAAATAAACTGAGCTTGAAACTTAAAACAAAGATGTGTACACCAAGCCTGAGCTGACCCCACGCCTGACCTTAAAATAGCATATGTTTCCTTGTTATAATGGGAGATGTGAAGACACCTTCCTTGTTGCCACGGATTCCGCACTTGCATTTACAAGATCCCAGTTTTACAGATGCTAAATTAGTACATTATGCACTCAGAGTCAAAATAAAAGCTGCTTGCTTTTGAGGCAGATGCATCTCTCTCACACACCCACACACCCCCACAAAAGGAGTGAGTTTACATGAACAACACTGCACAGTAAACATAATGAGTCTTACTAAGAATCAAACATAACCTAAGTGTTTGTGAGCTTTCCTGTAGCTGAATATGGTCAGAGAGGCAATTATCAAAGTATACAGTAGCATTAAAAGAATGGAACCAAAAAACTGGTGATGATAAATGCCCAGCTATATATTGTGTAGTCCTATATGATCTGTAGAGGGAACAGTTTCAAAGGCTTGCCAAAGGCATTTTTAGTGCAGTTGAATGTACCTGGAATGAGCGGGTACGTGTCTGGAGTTACAAAGGCTGAAACTTGAGCACACTCTTGTCAAGGGCACCAGATGCCTTTCAACAAATCATGTTTAGAAGATACAAAAGCCATAATCTTCAACCCTGAGGGAAGAAGTGTGTGTGATTTAGTCAGCTTATTTATCATTCTGTGTGTGTGCCCTGTTAGTATAAAACTTAACTAACATGATACTAGCGCTCTCTTTCAATAGGCCTCCTGTTTTGAAATACCATCGTTAATGCATTCATGCCATTTCCCCCTGGGGGAATTACGGATGCCATCTCAAGGGGTGCTCCATTGGTTCAAATGAAGCTTGTTAGATGACTAGAAAAAAGATTAAATCAACATAAATATAAACTTCAGAAGCGGAATCAGTGCAATCTGATGCCAAAATCAGGAAAATAGCAGGCAAAGCAGTTTATGAGCCCAAACAAAAGCTATTTCATTGCTATCACATTCATTTTTCAATGTTCAAAATAAGCTTCACATAAGAAACACGTCCATCTGTTCCATCTGGTCAACATAACTTTATACCACTAGTTTGCTAGTCAGTAAAGTAAACGTTACAAAGTTATCAAAAAACAATACCTCATTTTAAATCTACAGTTTATCCCAGACAAAGAAATTATGGTAACACTTTATGGTTTATGGTAAGGATATTGACACTGGATATAGGTACTGCATAAGACATTCATAAGCATTGAATAACATACTTCTGACGCAATATTTGTGTTTTAATGACCGGCTTATGCTAGTAACCAACGCAAGAGGTTTTATGATGTAAATGATGTTGCATAAGAGACATAAGAGAGCTTACACCAAAAGGATGGACAATTGTTCCATTTATAACAGCATTATGAAGCATCATTTCCAAGTAACAGAACTTAGAAGGCAGATCTAATTTAGATCTTATGTCAATACAATGTCATTTACTGCAGCTGATGGTGTCTTCCATCACTCACCTAAGCTGTTGGTGAATATTCAGGGATTACTTTATATGTTATTTAGTGCTTGTGCATGTGTTATGACATCCTTATGTAGGTAGCCTTGAAATAACATTTTACCGCAATTATTCCCATTTATGTGTGCTCTGTTTGAATGTCTCAAAAATGTTCGCATTATAAAATTTGCTTAGTTAATTAAACAGGGGGTCATTCTTATGTTCCCAGGATTCTATGTTCCCTGCGCTCATTGAGATTTGAACTAAAAGCCCCATGTTCCCCAGGCCCTGTGCTCCTTTTTTGTAATTTTGGAAACAGCCCTCCATTCCTAATGTTCAGTACTCCCAAGGCCGTATACTCCGTCTTTGAAATATTCCTGGCTTATTTTCAGGACATCGCTCTTTTGGAATCCACAACAGCCAGGATAAATAAGGCCAAAATAAGAACAGCTGTGTCCTGGTCAAATACTCAGAAAGAATTGTTAAAAGCAATGAGAGCATAGTAATCTTTGCTAACTGATATGAGGGTGGAACCTTCAGTATACTGAGTTCATTCATTTATCTATTTTGGTATCCATCTGTTTATATGTCTTTTGCTTTGGCATGTATGTCTTTTCCTCTTGTGTGGGTCTGCCACTGACCATCACTGCTGTCATTGCCGGTGTTGCCACTTTGGTGTCTAGTGATGATTGTTGACTGTGTACTATGTTGTGGGAAGCTCTACGGGCATATGCTGAGCTTTTTGAGCATAGTTCTTTTGTTTTTTTTTTGTTTTGTTTTTTTTTGTTTTTGTATTTGTGTTTGATTGTTAATAAAATATTGATCACAAAAAAAAAGAAATATTCCTGAGAAATAGCTTTATGCTTTCATATGTCCTCAATCATACTCCTAATACTCATAGTCCATAAGACTATCCTTATGAAGGGCTTTTGAATGGTTTACGAGTTTACTAATTATAAACACCCTAAAAAACGTTAATTAATGTTTGTAACACAGTAAAAAATTAATGAGCTTTCTTTGTTTTCATACAAATATCTGCTGAAGCTGACAGGTTTAATGTTGACTTCTGAGTTTTAACAGTGTGAAATAAAGTAAGTTCACTGAAAGGCAATTAAAAGACCACTGTTTGACATTTATGTGTTATCACTGCAACTAATTTCATTTTTATTCATTAACACTTTACAAGGGCTAGTCTTACTCTTAAAGTGGTACTCAATCATATTTTCTCAACAAGAAAATTAGAGTAACATCCACACCTCTGGTATATTCATGAATGTACAGTATCTTACAGAAGTGAGTACACCCCTCACATGTCTGTAAATATTTTATTATATCTTTTCATGGGACGACACTATAGAAATGAAACTTGGACATAACTTAAAGTAGTCAGTGTACAGCTTGTATAGCAGTATAGATTTACTGTCCTCTGACAATAGTTCAACACACGGGCATTAATGTCTAAATAGAAGAGAGTACACCTCACAGTGAACATGTCTAAATTGTGCCCAAAGCACACATGCTGGACACCATCTGAGCCTAACAAGTTTATGGTCCCAGTAATCCATGGTCCATACCATTGTGTTGCTTGTCTTCAGCAAATTGTTTCTGGGCTTTTTTGTGCGGCAGCTTCAGAAGAAGCTTCCTTCTGGGACAATGGCCATGCAGACCAAGTTGATGCATTGTGCAGCATATGGTCTGAACACTGACAGGCTGACATCCCAATTCTTCAACCTCTGCCGCAATGCTGTCAGTACTCATGTGTCTATTTTTTGATGCCAACCTCTGGATATGACGCTGAACACATGGACTCAACTTCTTTGGTCGACCCTGTTGAGGCCTGTTTGGAGTGGAACCTGTCCTGGAAAACTGCTGTATGACCTTGGCCACCGTGCTATAGCTCAGTTTCAGGGTGTTTAGCAGTCTTCTTATTGCCTAGGCCATCTTTGTGGAGAGTAACAATTCTATTTCTTACATTCTCAGAAAGTTCTTTGCCACGAGGTGCCATGTTGAATATCCAGTGGCCAGTATAAGTGAATTGTACCCAAAACGCTCCCCATTCACACCTGGAACCTTGTAACTCTAACGAGTCACATGACATCAGGGTGGGACAATAACACAATTGGGCAGAATTTGGACATGTTCACTGTGAGGTGGACTCACTTGTGTTGCCAGATATTTAGACATTAATGTCTGTATGTTGAGTTATTTTCAGAGGACAATAAATCTATACTGATATACAAGCTGTACACTGACTACTTCAAGTTATAGCCACGTTTCATTTCTATAGTGTTGTCCCATGAAATGATATACTAAAATATTTGCAGAAATGTGAGGGGTGTACTCACTTTTGTGAGATACTGTATTCTAAGGTTAAATGTTCAGTAAACCAAATCTGAAACTGTGTTTATATCGAAGCTGTTTTCCTTATTAGAACATACTCAGACTGAACATTTCAGTGAGTAACAAAAGAATCAATACAGTGATAGGTACCCTTTGTCCTGCGAGTGACCACTTCAATAAGTGGTCAAGAACATGTTGAAAACAGTACTGAAAAAGAGGGTAGGACTATTATGGTGCTTCATTCACTCTGAACAGCCTCCACATTCCCATTACAATCTGTCAACACAATGCAAGAGTAGAAAGGATTGAGACATCCTGGAAGATCTCTGGGAAACTCAAAGCTATAATGTCCATTTACTGATCATATCGTGGATGATTGAGCTGCTCATCAAACCTCTAAATTCTCTAGATGGACCCTGTCTTGCTGAACACCCATTATCTTCCTCCTCTGTGATTTGGCTTATCACTACACAGGTTCCAGGTAGAGATAAATGCTCATAGTATGTTTCTAACACATACAGACGATAGAACCTAGTTCTTTACTAGAGATCAGGACCCTCAGCTGCTACCCTGGTCAGAAATGTTCTAATAATGCTGAAGTAATTTTAGAATGTTCTTAAATAGGTAACAAAGAGCATTTGCTTGCCTTAAATCGCTATCTCTGATCTCTATTACACCACTGGAAGACACCCCTATACATCCTGTTCAAATACAAGTCCATGATCTCCAGAACGTTGGACAGAGAAGCAGGGGAAATCTTGGATGTTGGACATTGCATCTCCAAAACACAGAATAAGCCTGATGGTGCCTCTCAAGAGTGCAGGTCAAAATTAGAATCCCAATTACTTTACAAAGAAAGAGTAGTGAAACATCTTTGCCAACTTTGCCCGATGAGAGCCAGCAGAAAGGTGAGGCCTGAACTCTGACCACAGATGAATCCCCACAAGGACAGAGGTGAGAGGATGAGATCCGTGAGGTAGTAGTTGTCGACATGTGAGTCCCCAGCCCCACTTCCAGGGCACCGCCTTCGTTCCCATGGCAAGGCCACTCTACTCTGCCTTACGTCCGATCCAGGTGGCTGAGCTGTGGAGTGGTGACGGAGAGGAGGAACAACGAGCTCTCTTTCTCTCTTGGCTCAGGAGCATCTTTAAAAAGAGCAGAGAGGGAATAGAGAGAGAGAGAAGCCTAGGGTTGATCAGCAGCAAAAGACTGAGGAGCTGAAAAGCTTGGTTTTGAGAAAAGGACTGAAAAGTCTTGCTTTGAAGCCACTGAAAATTTGACAACTTTGGTGTTGGTTTTATTCTTTGTGCATGTTTGGGGTGAAAATAAAGTTAACATGATTGTTTAAACCTTCAACCCTGTTTGCAGCATTCTTCCTCTAGGCAGCACATAGTTAGGATTAGGGACTGGGTGAGGGTTAAGGCTCTGTGATGAGGTTAAGTTTAGGATTAGGGCCAGGGTGAGGGTTGAGGTTAAGGTCAGGGTTAGGATTAGGACCACAGTTAGGGTTGGGTTTTGGTAAGGTTGGATAAGGTTAGGTTTTGCACAATGGAAGTAACATAGTAACATCAACTCCATGTAACATATCGATAATACATCTTAAAGTAAGTAATGGATGAACAGCATGTCTTCAAGATATTTACCTGAATGTATTGGATATTTTACTACTTTTACTTCTCTGTTATGTGTCAGTGAGAATCTGTTAGGAGTTCATTAATCATCTACAAAAGACCACTTAAACAAAGTGTTATGGAAAACATCCACTAATCAAATGCAAGCTCATTATGTACTGGAGTTTAGTGACTTTCATCAGAGCATCAAGCGTTAGCTCAACAGCATGCTCACCACCATTTTTAGGGCTCTGGTAGACATCTCTGTCTTCTTTTAGTGCTAAAGAAGAGTCTTAAGGAACAGCTTATATTCGTTTTTATATCCGTCTGCCCAAATGGCAGGGAAATTCAATTCAAATTCAAATCATATTTAATTATGCAAGACCTCAGCAAGTGCCACATCATGTTAGTGAGCAAGAACCTTTTTCACTCTCTCAATCCATCAGTCAAAGCAAGGTGACACTGCATTGACAGTCAAAGCATTTATGACCTGACCACCTCCTTTCAGTGCTCTAGTTATTGACAGGCTCAAGCTAATTATACTGACCCAGTGATTTACCAGCCTTTGGATTTAGCATAAATATCACTTTGACTGATATCCAGGGGTATCAGAGCATGGTAATGATGGACGTAACTAACCAGGGGCCTCTGGTCTATGGTTGTTTCCTTGCTCCCCCTCCACCCCCTGCCTCAAAGCAAAGTGGTTTGATACTTTGATGCACACGTCTATTGTTAGTGGCTGTCCACCAATTCTGACCTGGTTTCAGAAATGAAAGGAACAGAGAGAAACAGAGCAATAAACAAACAAAGTCTGGCCAGTTTCTTTCAGAAAACAGGTGAGCCTAAAGCACCAAACAGTAAATATGTTATAGCAACATAAGCCAGCTAGCTAACTACCAATTAGTAGTGTGTATGGTGATTAGCTACATTTGCAGTCATTTGTAACAAGCACAAGCTGATAAAGAGGCGCAAAATGTGATTCAATGCAGCAAGTAAGCTTTTTTGGTAACACGTTCTATGAATTTCACATTTGTAAGCGTCTATAAACACATTTACAACATGTTAGAATATATTCATAAGGCATTATAAACATGGTTATAAATATTTATAAGAATGAATGACACTAATAATACTTTATAGCCACATTTATTACACATTATGAATTGTATATATATTGCATTATAAGCAGTGTTAATAACATGTTATACTGTCAGTGCCAAAGACGTCAGTCCCAGCTTAGAGATCATAAAGACAAATACAAAGTTTATTTACTCTCTGAGATTTCCAGTATTTTATTTCTCAGCGCTGGTGCTGTTAGACCTGCATCTTTGGGGCTTCAGTCCTGAATATTCAGATGCCCCAAACAAGCTGTCCAGCCTAGAATCACTGCTACAATGTGCTTTTCTTAACAAGAGCTCTCACTTTAAACATTACATTACATCACAGCAAACCAGGCACCCATCAGTGCCTCCCCTGAACCCCCTCTGTCATCACACTGAGTGTGAAGTCACTGTGGAGTGAAGGCCTTATGAGCTCTTATAATTTGTTATGTACTTATAATATATTATGCTAACAATTCATAATGCAAAATAAGCATGGCTATAAAGTGTAACGCATTTTTATAAATATTTATAGCCATGTTTGTGATGCCTTATGACATAACATGTTATAAATGTGTTTATAGATGCTTACAAATGTGACATTCATAGATAACCAGACAAAGTTAGCTTCAGCTCTCCAGCTAACATGTAAAACACTGTTGGTTCAAATGAACTGTCACTGAGGGAGAGCAAGCAACACTTCTTCCTTTCTGATGCAAATGAAGACATGAAACAAGGTGAGTTCACCAAACTAGGTAGTGACTAATAGGTGTTCCAAACAATACCCCATTTACTCAGCAGTGTCAGTGAAGATGACAGGATGTACATTTGAATTTCCCTCTAATTATACTGACTGATGTTTATGTGCAATCCTTATTAACCCAATACAGCACCAGGGCCCACCGTTAGGCTTTAGAACACACTGTAATCTAAGAACAGCTCAGCCAGTTTGCATTGAAGTCCCTATAGTTACTGAATAGTAAGCCTTCATATGTAATAAGCCTGGGATTTTAAGGTGTTAACGTGCAGCAAAATAACGATTCAAAGCAAATTTTCTTACTGACAGCTATTTATTCCTTAAATATGTAGCAACCAACCTCATAAAGACATGCAAAAGCAAATACATTTCAAGGCTGGAGCCCAAATGTTTATTTTGGTATCAGACTAGAAAAGCAACTTGAATGTGTAGATGGCAAAGTGACAGGCTTAAGTTTGTCAGCTATACATATTTAGACATACTTTACTGAGCAAAAAGTCAGATATTCACCTTCATTTATTTCATTTACAGTCAAAATGGCCATTAACTTACTCATTTTTCAGCAACAGAAAAATAGCAAACATAACTTTAACAAGTGTTTACACAGAAAGCTCAATGACTGAATATATTTTTCAATATTTTGTATGTTTGTATTACAGCTTAGATTCTGTTCAGGAGACTCCAATTCAGTTTTTCACAGAAATCTACAGAGACATTTTTCCACATTCCCAAAGTTCAGTCTTATAAGTTAGTTGCATTTTTTTGCTTCTTGACCTCTGGACTCTGGGGTGGTCAGTCCTACGTAAACACTGAAAACACCAGCAGCTTCTTCGTTTGGTGTACCATGATCTTCTCAGAAATGTGCTTGGTCTAGAAGGAGTTTCTTTCTGCCCAGATGTTTTTTTTTGTAATGTTTTAAATTTTGTTTGAACTTAACAGCTTTCATGATGCCTCTAATTTTAACAAATTAACTCCAGATGTTGTTATGCATCTCCAAATCTGCACTGATCCTCCATTGTGCTTGCATGGTTGTAGATGGTACAAAGACTCTTTCATTGCTTTTGGTGGTGCAAATGCTGTCCCTCTATTAATTCTATAGATCTTAAATGTATACTCATCTGCTTATAAAACCTTATTTGCCATCCAGTTGTTTGTATTCTAACAGAAATGTTCTTCTTTTTGTGTCAAAAGGGGCTCCAACAAAATAAATTCCAGAACATTAGTAGGTAAAAAGGTGCAACACTCAAAGCTCAAAATAAAGGTGACATTATTTGCTTAAAACATGATGTTTTACATCTTGGATACATCCAAGACCTTCATCAGATGTGAAAAACAACACAATATATCCACATTGTGGATACGCCATTTCAACAAACCATCTAGATACATTATCTGCAAAGGGACTCAACATTGAAATGGAGTATGCAATGTTCTTTTAAAAGCAACGTGTTGTCTTGTCTTGTTTCTGTGAACACAAAAGCTGAAAAGTAACTTTTGTGTTTTTAGCTTCTGTCTGTGCTTCAGACACTAGACAGTGAGACCACTCCTCTAATTAGGAGGCCACATCTGTTTTTAATTTGAGAGCTTTTCAACATGGTTTTCTTTTGTTTGTTTTTCACACCAGATGAAGGCTTTGCGTGTAGGCCGAAACACAATGTTTTTAACCAAACAGAGTTACACTTTTGCTGAGGATAGAGTGAGTTTTATGACTTTTTCCCCTGACACATCCTTTGAGACCCATAGCCTTGAGTTGTCTTCTCACGGAAGGATGGACAGAAGCACCTGTGGTTTTCAGATCTGAAGCAGCTTAATTTTTTCATCTCTCTCAGAGATGAAAGCTTTTTCAGATTTGGACAGTTTTGTTGGACTACCAGGTCTCGCATAGTTGTTAATCATTTTTAGACTCTGGAATCTGGATCTTAGACTCTTTTTGACTTACTTTCTTTTTCTTCTTCTGTACACAAGTACACAGTACTATGTTGGCACTGTCAAATCAAAAGCTTATGACATTCTAATGAACGTGTTGTGATGTGTGGGCCGAAAGAAATGAAAAATGCTCCATATTTATTTGGAATAAAATTTTGGAGACACATAGTTTTGTAATGACAGCAACATTATTATATTATTATTATAAGACATATCAATAAGCAAGAACTCTAGGAGAGTTTTCTATTATTCACGTGGAGCTGATTTCATGGGGCAGCTGTAAACATAGGTGTGTGATTTTTATCATGTTTGTGTGTTTCATGAATGTATATGAGTCCTTTATGAACAAGGTTGGAAGAGTTAATCAACAGGGCAAAACATAGCTAAGAAATAGTCATTTGGGACTCCAAATCCATACTTGATCAATGTTGCACTATTTGCCTGTACAGGCTAGAATTTCTAAACCTTCATAGCTAGCAGACTGCATAGGGAGTACAGAGGCGTTTGTGATTCAGCCTGGGTTTGACACGACTTCTCACTGAAACACGGACATTTGAAGCATGTAATCCATTCAAGTGACATTCTTTAGTGTTTTAAATTGTCCTTTTACAGTGAATCATACCATAAGTAAGTAACTTTATTTCAAGCCTGTGATATTAATGATGGAGTTGTTTAGGCTGTTAGCTTACTTGTAGCCTGTGAACTGGCTAACCAGCCTAGTTCTAGTTAAGAAACTAAGTTGTCAGCCCTTACTTCTTCAGTTCACTCAGTGGTTCCTGCAAACAAAATAACAGTCAAAGATTATTCTATTAACAGCACAATGATTTTTCATTCTGTGATGCAGTAGTACAGAGTTCAGTTGTTGTGAGGTGTCACTGGTGTGCGTATATTGTGTAATTTACAACGGCTTTGCACGCAGCTCAGCCAATCAGATTTTAGGACCAGAACTTTCAATTTTGTAAAAAGATGTTTTATGATGGAATGAGATGGAGTAGCTTACATTTCCCAAAACAGGTTGTGAGTATGTTACAGCTACCCATCAACTCATCCACATGGTCCAGTATAGGAGACCTACTTTGTTCTAGAAGCACACCCATATTCAATTTTTCCTTTACTACCTTCTCCTCTTCACACATCAGTGCCATCAATTAACACCGAGCTTAGCCCCCACCCCTCATAGCTCAGAATAACAACAGCTCAGTGTGAACAGGTTCTGAGTATGATAACTTAAACTGTCTATGGAGCATTGCATGCTAATTGTTTACTTTATGTACAGTTGTGGGCTACAGCACTTGTTCTACCTCCATTTTTTTTCTTTTTTAATTATGCAAAGACTCTGTGTATATGCATTGCACAAGCTCATATTGTGAATGTTGTGCTGTCCTATTAGCATGCTTAGATGGCTTATGAGCTTTCATCTCACCTTGAAGCTTTGAAGACATAGATGTTGCTATGGTAACAGCTTGAGGATTCTATATGTCAACTTTGGGCTGGATTCACTCTATAGACTGCACTTAGCTGTATCATCCACACTTATGGATTTGTAAAGAAACGTGGCATACAGCCCATTCGTCAGAGGATAAGCACCTCTCCAGCCGTGCAGGACAGAAACAGTCTTTAGAAGCATGATAAAGGATTGTGCTGGCTCCCCAGTGAGGGAGTGCTTCAATACATTACTGCCAGAAGCCTGCATTAGCTTTGCATGCAATTAAAAAACAATTCACTTGACAAAAGGAACAGAAATGGCCAGCAAGCCTTATTGATTTTTCTGCTGTGTGTGTATATGTGTGTGAATAACTGCAGTCTGAGCGCTTCATCATGCTGTTGACAGTTAGTTCTGAATCTTGCTAATCGGATTTCATTCACTCCTATGATTCTTT
This sequence comes from Pygocentrus nattereri, assembly GCF_015220715.1. Lineage (NCBI taxonomy): Eukaryota > Metazoa > Chordata > Actinopteri > Characiformes > Serrasalmidae > Pygocentrus > Pygocentrus nattereri. Next base: position 48,111,115 of record NC_051211.1, read on the forward strand.
CCCGAATGAATGTGCACATACGCACACAGGCACACACAGTTGTGCAATACGGGAATTGGCCTAGGAATTATCTGGGGATACACGTTCCATCCAAGGTTAGACAGTAGGGGTGGGAATCTCTAGGCACCTTATCATTCGATTTGATTACGATTCAGAGGCTGCAGTGCGATTATAAAGCGGTTATTAAAGCATCTTGATGCATCTTTTCTTCTACACAGGATTTCTGTTTTTCTCCCTGTGTGACAACTTGGAACTTTTAAAGCAAAGTATCTGCAATGATCTATAATGAATTTACTTCCAATATCTTTTATTATTCATTGAAATGGAAGTGATGTGGCAAATGAACTGGAAGGCTCTCAAGGCTCTCATTCACTGCTCTTGTTTGGAGCACACGAGACACAGGCTGCCACTCATCTGCGATAAAATGTGTAGTTACGGTGACATAAGATTCTGTGGCAATGGATGTCCACGCGGCAGATATTGATAGTGTTCTCATAACTACCGTTTTGATCTCATTTTAGAGAGGGGGGCATCTCTGTGTCATTAAAATATCTTTGAGACGGGTTGCTGTATCTCGGCTCCAAAGTATGCAACATCGAACAAAAGCTCTGGTTCTCAATGACTGAGAACGGACGCAAATCCTTGGCAATAAAAGTTGTGATAGAGTTTGTAATTTGTTTTGTCCCTTTTGATTTGGGTGGAAGTTTTGACATCGCTTGATCGAGGGTTCTCTGATTGGCAGCAACTACAACCAGGCAGAAGATGGGTGGAAACATGTAACATGCTCCACAGAAGCCACAGTGCTTCCATATGCTAGCTCAGGGGTCGGCAACCTGCGGCTCTTTTACTGGCCTGATGTGGCTTTACATCAGATTTGCATTTCAAGGTTAAAATAAAAATGATCTTCATTTGCAGTAAAATGAAGCTCTGCTGATTGTTCAAGCACAGTTTTACGAACAAACTATTACTTAAACACTGGAATAAATGTAGCCTATAACAAAAGGGCAAAGAGATACAACATTTCATGTTGTTTTTTTTTTTTTCCAAAATATTAAATTCAGCAAATAAACTGTGATTGTACATTAAAGTGTGTAGAAGTGTGTTCTCTGTAGAGGATGTGTGTTAACTTTTATTTACTTAGAAAATCAAACATGTCACCAAGCCAGGGGTGCCAAACTTTTGCATACATCTGTAGGTTTAATGTGCTTTTACTGTTACTTTAATGTGCTTTAACTTTCACCCACCTTCTATATATATATATATATATATATATATATATATATATATATATATATATATATATAATATCATCTATTAATCAACAGGTAACAGGACTCTGCTTCTACTTTTCTTTCTATGTGTGTCCCTAATAATGCTGCCCCTTTGCACAGGGACATATTTTTACCCAGCTCCCTCGAGGCTGCAGTCTGAAGAAATACACGCACACACTGCGCAGTGTCCTCCACTGTCCTCTCTCCAAACAGAGTGACAAGCTCTCACAGATTCTATTTAGATGTAGAGCAGTCTCAACTTCACCCAGACAGCAGGCCAGATAAAGTTGCATATTCTTGTAACAGTACTTAATAACTGCCCTACATTATTTGACAGCTACATCCTCTACAAGTGTTTGTCAGAAGTCAATGTAAATATAAGTGTTTCGCTTAGGAGAACCCTCAGAATAACAGTAGCCTGGCCATCCATTTTCAGTTTTAGCATTAACTTGAGCTACACCGTACTTGTGTTGGTTGTTTGAGATGCATATCCCATATTAACTACATCAATCTTGAAAATGAAACCCAAAAAAAAATATCTCACCGTCATTTGCCAAAAACAAACCCCTCGCCCATTCACTAGTGTTTATTCAGCCTTATTCATCACTAAGATGTATGAAAAGTCATAAATGCACCATTACTCTACAGGACAAAGAAAATCTTCAACAAAACAGAACAAACTATACATCAGACTCCCTGAAGAACTATTAATCTATTTCTTATCTCTACCACTGCTGCAGTGTTAAGCTTTGTATGTTCAATTGTAGGCTCACAATGGTCATAGGATGGTCAATAGTAGGGCCTGAGGTATAAGGCATCTCTAAAACTGCAGTAAAATGATCTCCCTGAGGTGCCATTTCCAAAACAAACAAACTAGAAAAATCTATGGTTGATTCAATTGACAAAATAACAAGCTTCTTCGGTTGGTCAATAGCACTTTGCTAGTCTTCTCATAGCACTACAGTATTTCACATGAAATGCTAACTCAGAGTCATTATTGGATGATAAAGTGATGTGCAATACAAATGACTAAACAATAAACTAATTTACTCTGGATTCTTTCTTCAGAGAGAAATCCATGCACACACCTAGCACAGAGTGCTGAATGGACCAGAGGCATATTTGTGATGTAATACTGTGCTTAACCTTTAGCCGTGCCCTCAATCCTCTTATGTAACAAAAAGCATGTAATCTCCAAGGTTATTCTCAAACTGCATTCTCTACATACCTTAACTGAAGCTGTTAAGTGGAAAAAAAATGTGAAATTTTTCTTCCAGCCCAACCTAAGACGAATGTTTAGAGGTTTTGGTTAAGGATCAACTTGAACTTGGCAGCACAGAATGGAACGGTGTGGGGCAGTGGCTCGAGAAATAGCTTGTTACCAAGGCCTAGGCTGAAGCCTAAGAGCCAGATGTACATATGAGCACAAGCACAGCTCAACATGTGCCCTAATGCAAAACCACTGACTGTTCACCTGGTGTAAAAGCAGCATTTATATTTAGATTCATGGCATTTGGCTGGTGCTTTTATCCAGAGTGACTTATGAAAGTGCTTTGTTATCCACTCAGAGAATGTATCCTAGTACAATTAGCTACCTTTGAGGTCAGACACTTCTTCTTCTTCTTCTTCTTCTTTCGGCTGCTCCCTTTAGGGGTCGCCACATTGGATCATCAGCCTCCATCTTGCCCTATCCATTGCCTCCTCTACTTTCACACCAACCGTCTCCATGTCCACCTTCACTACATCCATAAACCATCTCCAACATTCTTTGCCCAATATATCCACTATTCCTCCTCAACACATGTCCAAACCATCTCAACCTGGCCTCTCTGGCTTTATCTCCAAACCGCTCCACCTTCACTGTCCCTCTGATCTGCTCATTTCTAATCTTGTCCAACCTTGTCACTCCCAACGAAAATCTCAGCATCTTCATCTCCGCCACCTCCAGCTCAGCTTCCTGTCTTTTAGACAGAGTCACAGTCTCCAAACCATACATCATAGCAGGACGCACTACTGGCTTGTAAACCTTCCCTTTCACTCTTGCTGCTATCCTTCTGTTACACATCAGCCCTGACATCCGTCTCCACCCACTCCATCCTGCATGCACCCTCTTCCTCACCTCTTTTTTGCACTGTCCATTTCTCTGCAAGAAACAAAAGCCAGTGCTGCTACCTAGAAAAGAAAGACGCAGAATTAATACACAGCAGAAGATCAATGCAATGCATTTCAATAAGTACTTAGATTAGCGCTCGCTTAAGTGGTTCACAAAAAGAGATGCAGTGTTTGAAGACTGCAAGAAAGTCTGCGGTTAGGACTGCTAGTGAAATTTGCTCCACCACCTGTGTGCCAGGACAGAGATGAGTCTTGATGCCTGTCTTCCATGTGTCTTGAAGGATGGCAGTTTAAGTCAAGCTGTACTTGTAACTTGAAGGGTTAAAAGTACATGTCGAGTTTTGGTCATATTAAGGCAGGGAGGAACTGGTCTGTTTTAGGCTTTGTAAACAAGCATCAGGTTTTAAATCTGATGCGTGCAGCTACAGGAAGCCAGGGAAGGAAGCATAGCAGTGGAGTCACTTGACTGAACTTAGAAAGACTGAAGACAAGCCGTGCTGCTGCTTTCTGGATCATTGCAAGGCCCTGATGTCCCACACAGGATGACAAGCCAGAAGCAATCTGCAGTAGTCAAGCCTTAAGATGACAAGAGATTGAAGCAGCTCCAGAGTGCCCTCCCTATAAAGAAAGAGTCGAATCTTCTGGACACTGTAGAGGAGAAACCTGCATCAGGCTCACGATATGAGCTGAGGAGTACAACTGCTCATCCAGAATCACACCAGACTTCCTCCATCTTCAGAAGGAACAACCAAAGAGTTCTCGAATGAGATGGGAGCAGCGAAATTAAGGAGCCATCAATAAGCTGGAGACAAAACATCTTATGTTAACTTAATACTAAAATACTTCAAGTTTAAAAGTTGCATAATTTTTACAGTGTATGTGCTCTGAACTATTCGTCTGTGTAGCAATTTACATAACCAACAATTACATGGGAATGAGGCTTCATAACAGTGTTATAAATGGTAGAAATGGTGTAAAAGGCCCCTTATATCAATACAATGTCACGTACCTTATAAATAATCTTATATCATCTTGTAAATAATGACACAAGCTGTTTATAAATATTCAAGTTTTCATTTTTATATATGTTATTCAGTACCTATATGTGTTATGACGTGCTTATGCAGGTAGCCTCAAATAAAGTTTTACCAAATAGTTACACTTAAATCTGATGGTTCTTCAAGGGTTCTTTAGTAATGAAAATTCTATACAGAACCAAGAACAGTCAAAGAACCCTTTCCATAATTAAAGGATTCTTTGCGACTTGAAAGAGTTCTTCAGATAGACAAAGGATGTGCTGTAGATGGTTCTATATAGAACCTTTTTTGAAAATTGCTCTAAATAGCACCACAAAAGGCTCTACTGTCATGATGTCAAGCTTGTTACAATAGAAAAACTTTTTTCAAAACATTGCAGAACAATATAGAACACATTCACCCTTAATCATAAATAAGAACAATTTCATGCAGCAAATAACCCTTTAAGCATGCAAATGATTCATTGAGTACTATTCAAAATCATTGTCTTTCTATAAAAACTCACTATATTGGGGCAGTCATGGGCTGGAGGTTAGGGATCCAGCCTCGTGACCGGAAGGTCGCCGGTTCGATCCCCAGAGCCGACAGCACGTGACTGAGGTGTCCTTGAGCAAGACACCTAACCCCCAACTGCTCCCCGGGCGCTGCAGATTGGGCTGCCCACCGCTCCAGGCAAGTGTGTTCACTGCCCCCTAGTGTGTGTGTGCTCACTAGTGTGTATGTGGTGTTTCACTTCACGGATGGGTTAAATGCGGAGGTGAAATTTCCCCATTGTGGGACTAATAAGGGTCACTTAATAACACCATAAAGGCTTTTCGATCATAAAAAGCCTAACATCATAATAATAGAAGAACACGTTTTGGTGCTATGTAGAACCCTTTCAAAAATGTCCTATATAGAACCATACACAGCACAACTGAAGAACCATGCAAAGAGCCATTTAAGCATACCAAGTGTTCTTTGACTGTTCATGGCTCTACCACTTTCTTCACTAAAGAACCCTTTTCTTTACTAAAGAGCCATCATGTAAGTAAAATCTTCTACCTTCTAATTCAAGCAAATTACCATATTTTCACCTCAATGGTAAAGCCAGGCCACATACAGTACATACTCAGAAATAATGGAGGAATCCTTTATAGCTGGACAGGAAAAGACCTTCCCTAAAGAATAAATCAAAGAGAAGTCATTGGGCAGAAGAGTGTGAGAAAAATGACAAACAAAAATAAGCCCAGAATCCCTCTGGGTGTGCCCTTTTCGTAATCTCCTGATATCTGCTCTATGAAGATGTTTTTGTACCTTGCTCACAAATTAGAAATGATGTTTATGCATAAGTTTTCTCATCTATTCACAGTTCATAGCACTAATATGCTCTGATTACAAACATGAGCTTCGGTATGATTCTCATCAGCATTAAAATTATGTCCTAATTATATCGAATCGTAAAGTATGTCCATGATTGGCAGACTTCATTTTAATTGCAAAGCACTCTTTTATTATCTATACCCCAGCTTATGGAGAGTTACACTGGGTCTCTGTATGGCTCCCTTTCTTCGCTGCTCGCTTCTCAGTGGGAAATGAATGCTACCTGTAATTACCTGTTCTAAGGGAGAGAGCAGGTTCTTTGATTTGAATAAATGCTCCTCGGGAGCATGACTCTGGGAATTTTCCTTTCGAACCTTGAGGATCGGCATCATCCTTCTTCCGATGGGGTCACGGCACCGTGGCATTATTTTATTAGGCTGCTGTTAACTAATGCCATGAGCCCAGGGACACTATTTATGACTCGCTGGATTGTGCAGAGACAGGGTCTTTTTTTCCTGGAAATGGAGTGGGGCTCCATTTCGATTGCTTTTTAATGAAAGTCATTTGCCTGGAGAACTTCCTCACTTACGGAGTAACATTGCTCAGCCGCGTGAGGGAGGGGAGGAGGAGAAATTCTTGGACGTAAATCAAAACATGGAGTCAGGATTCTGCAAGAAAAGACCAAAAAAAAAAAAGTGATATACAACATTCCGTACAAGATTCTGAAACTTTTATTAGCTCGTCTTGGTCAAAAAAAAAAAAAAAATAGGCAAAAGAAAGTGGAGGCCCTCCGGAGGAGGATTGTTCGGAAAATGCATGAGTACGAAAGAGGAATCAGGTGTTGAGATATTAATGTGGCTCATTTCCTTCTTTGATATCTGGAAATAATTGCTCTCGGGGAGCTGAGGGCTCATGTATTTCCACTAATCAGCTGCTCTTAACCACCTGACCCCTCCCTCCACAGGTCCTGTCTGCCAATTAAACCAGCAGGTGTCGGAGTGGGCGGAGGAGATTATTCAGTCACAGGGGGCTTTGACATGCTTCTTGACCTCCTGACCTTTGCGCGGATGAGGCCTGTAAGGACAAGTGGGCCGTGAACCCTCGATAACCTGCTAGTCACGATCACGGACAGAAGCAAGACTCATTTCACAGTCTGCAGTACTCAGAGTGTGGGCAGTATGAAGGATGAGTTAAATAGCTCTTTCTGCAGCAGGCAGGCGAAGTCGGCAACTGAAAGTTTTAAACAATCTTCATTCAAATGATGAACAAGCATTGCGTTCAGCTGTGAATTTTGCCTACACCAAAGAAAGGAATGCATTGACTATACTTTACATATCTACATCATTTCCACATGAATAGCATTCTATGCAAACGTTGGGGCACATGACAACTTTTGTCAGCTTTTGAAGTGATGAGAAGTAACATAACCAGTTAAAAAGTTAATAGCCAGCTTGAAAACTCTGTTTGTAGTTATCTGAGGGTCTTTCTATTCCTGACTTTGGAATTTTCAACCACTCTTAGGAAATTCCTGGGCTGTCTTGCACAACACGTTTAAGATTTACCTGCAGATTTCAAATTATGCTCAAGTCAGGGGACTAAGAGGGGCATTCCAAAGACTTCTGCTTATGTTTTGTGGTGTATAAATTATGGTGTATTTTGAGGTATGTTTGGGATCATTGTCCTGTTGTAGAAGTCGGCCTTTTTCAGCTTCAGTTTCTTGACTGTGCCACATTTTCTTCAAGAATTTACACACATTTAGTGGAATCCATTTTTCCATCGACCCATTCAGTGGTTCCTGTGTTACTGAGAGCCACACAACCTCAAAACAAAATAGATCACCAACATTAACAGATGGCAAGGAGTTCTCTTCATCAAATTCTGCTCCTTTTTCTCACATAATGTACCTTTGGTGATTGATTGTGAACAAAGAATTATATTTTTACTAAATTATTATATCCACAATACTTGTAACAATGTAGATGTTGTTTTGCATATTTCAGACATGGACTTATGTCCATATCACATGTAAGTTTTTCTTCTGATGACTCTTGCATGCAGATCATGTTTGTGCAAGCAAGTGTCCCCAGTAGAACAGTGCACTACTACTTTTGTGTCAGTTCTTCCTGCAGTTCTGTTGCTGCCATATGGGGGTTTTGCTTTGACTTACAGTCAGCATTCTAGCAGTTCTCCTTTGACTCCCACAGTTCCCCTTAACTGACATTTCTTATTGACATTTTAGGTAGTGGACATTCCTGATATCCTTTCATAGCCTTCTGCTGCTTTGAAGGCATCAACAAGCTTCATTTTCATATCCTGAGCCAGCAGCTCAGAAAAGCCCATGGTCGCAAGTGTTAGTAAAAACTGAGACTTTCTAAATAGAACAGTATCTCAGCTTTGCACTGCATGTGCCACAATTACTATTCTTGAAGATGTATTATTTAGAGAATTTATTTATTTATTTATTTTAATGGAAAAAAAAAGGGTTATGTTTACTGGGCGTGTGGTGGTGTGGTGGGTTGTTTACTTCTTTTCATTTAAAAATCAACATACAATGTTGGACAGGAGTGCCCAAATTTTTGCACACAACTGATGTAAACCAACATAATTATTGCCCACTGAAAGACAAAATTATGTTGATGTAATATATTTTATTCATGTGGAAATGAATAAACACATAAACAAGTAAATGCATGACTGTTTTCAGTGGAGAGAGCTACTACTCGAGAGAGCAGCCTAACGACGTTCTCATTAACTGAGACTTCTCTGCATTTTTCCTGCAAACAAACTTTTCAGGCCATTACAGAACAGTGAACGTTAACCCATAGAAGTCTGGAGTCTTTGCATGTGCTACAATATTTCAAAATTGTTGCATTATTGCAAAATCAATAACTTAATTGCAAACTATTTTACATTAATATTGAATTAACTTTCAGTCAGCCGACTCAAGTCTGCATGCTCAACTTTTTTTCTGTTTGTTTTGCAGTCAAGAAATGACAAAAATGATTAGGATTTTTTTTCTTTCTCAAAAACTAGAACTTTTTTATCACATCCAAACCGCCATATAGTATATTTTTCTTATGAACACAAATGGGGTCTTTGCTGAATGTTTTCTCTTGGTGAGCTATGAGTGGAGAATGTGTTATATATGGTTCTATGTAGCACCTAAAAGGGATCTGCTATTATTATGATGTCAACTCTGTAGCAGCAGAACCATTTTTGTGCTATATAGAATCATTTTTTAACCACATACAACACATTCCCCATCAATCTGAATGATGCCACCATGGTTGTAAATAGAACCATTCCCTTTACTAAAGAACCCCTAAAGAACCCACTGTTTTACATACGTAGCTCCAGTAAGATTAAGAGAAAAGCTCCATTAGTATTAAAAAGCGGGCAGGGCAAGTGAATGTAAGCATCACACAGACAGCTGTGAATGCTGTCCACTCGGTACGCTTCCACTTGCATCTGTTGCCTGTCCTCTTCCACCACCCCTACTGTGTGTGCAGTGATGATGATGCTTGTCAGTTTGGGCCAAGGTCACTCCATTGCAGTCCTGTCTCGCATGCCACCGACATCTGCTTGCCCATCTATCATTCATTTAATACGCGTGTGTGTGTTTGTGTGTGTGTGCCTGTGTTTACAGAAACCTGCTTGCTTTAGAAAATGCATCTGCCCTCTACAAACAAGCTCAGTTGCTGTACTGCATGAAATCAGAGCCACCACAGCCCTGGTCATGACATCAGGCATTCTGCACACAAATATATACAGATCTTCTGATGTATACTGTACGCTACAAACGGCATCTATAGGAATCTTGTCAGGTGCAAGAAACTGCAGAAGGCTGCCTGCTAAGCAGACAATGATGATAATAGGCCTTTCAAGGCTCCCTGGGTGAAAAAAAAAGGTTTGTGTTCAGATTTTTATCCTTTAAGAGCTTTAGCACAGCATTTCCAGGTGGCCGCTGTGCAATGTATACCAAACAGGTTTGTTTTTGTTGTAGCATCATTTCAACAATCACTTGTCCCTGCATGTCATGCAGAAACAATGGTTAGCCAGTGGTTGCTTTCCAAACGAGTTAAGTAGCATTGTGGTTTCAAAGTAGACAATTCTTGACCACATTAGAGGGAAGCAATTTTCATTTTTCCTGTAGAATTTAATGGTTAACCTCTTAAATGGCCAGGGCCCTGTGGATTCAGTACAATCCCTATAACGCAATGCCCTCAAACCCCAACACTCCTCACAAGTAAAACAAAAAAGCAATGTCAGACATGAGGTTGTAAACGAAAAGCTGTATTTGTTACTGCATTAAGATTGGCCTTTCTAAGTCAGCCTTGCTCATAATTTTTTCCATTAGCAGAAATGTTGTGAGTCTCTAGTCAAGTTAAGAATGAATCCAAGTCAAGTCACAAGTCAGGTAAGCACGGGTCTGAGACAGGTCACGAGTCAGGTAAGCACAAGTCTAAGTTGAATCACGAGTCCAATTCAGGTTACGAGACATTTAAGCAAAACATATGAGTCAAATCACGATTCAATTAAGCTCAAAACCAAATGGATTCACAAGTCAGTTAAGATGCAAACTTAATTCAGAGTAGTTTCGTGTGAAATGCTCCATTTGGGAAAAACACAATTGTCCTGAATTGTTCACTGTGGTAGTGATGGGAACCAGATGTCCAACGAGTTTAATACAGCTAAATGCGACCAAACTCCACCAAAAAAGCTACAAATACACTACCTGATGTCTGATGCATTGTTTTACAATATTTTTTCTTTTCTTTCGAAAAAGTTAGACTTTAACTGTATTACTTTAAATGTATCCATGGCAGAGGGGTACATGCTTTTCACTCTAAGGCAAAATAGTTCACAAAGAAAAGTTATTTTTTTCAGATTCAGGACTACTTTACCAGCATCAACGTTACATATAAAAATTCAGAAGACATATCTAGGTGTCACGATTGGCCCCTCCCAGTCCTCCATGTGCTTTTGTTTTGGTCTTGTCCATGTGCTTCTTTTCTTTGTTTCTTCCCTGTCCTGCCCCCTTGTTCCTTGACTCCTCCCTTGATTGTTCTCACCTATGTTATTCACCTGTGTATTGTTAACCCTCGTTGTTTCCTTGTATTTAAGCCCTGTGTTTTCCCTTGTTAGTTTGCTGGTCTTTGTTTGATCTTTGTATTGTATTCTTTGGTGTTTGTTCTTCTGGTCTCCATTATATTTCCTAGTCTGTGTTATTGTGTTTCGTCTGTGCTTCTTTCGGTCATGTCTGAACCTCAATCTCTCCGTGTTGGCTCTCTGACCCTGGACTATTTAGACCCTGATTATGGATTTGCTTCTCTCAGCATGTACGTCCGCCTCATCACCTCTCCCCTGCGTTACACTAGGTTCATTGGTGGTTTTGGATAGTAAAAAAATGGCTATATTTGCATTGTAGATACAGTATCATGATGTCAGATTCCAATCGCCAACCACTGTAGAGAACATATTTGTTGGTCAGTGCCTCAAAAATCAACTATTTCACATCACACCACTCTTAATCACTTTGCTTACATCTCAGTGATAAAACGATGCAGAAATCAGTTTCTTATAATAGTTGGAAGACTGGTCTGCAAGATGTATGGTTCAAACATCTACTCACTCGTTCTCTCTCTCTTACTTGAAGTACATCTTTAAAAAATGTGCCAAAAAGAGACTTACAAGTTTAATCATGTTACAGAAGTAGGCAAAAGCAGCATTAAGAGCCTTTCCCATGGATTCTTATTGGTGCACCAATGTCTAAATAACGTCTCTGAGGAAGTTGTGTAGGCGTATGTGTCAAGTGTGTGTTCATGGACTAAATATGCCACTGAGAAACTGTTTTTTCCCCCTCACATTAATGGAAACATCTTCTAATGGATGTACGGCATCTCAGAATCAAATTTAAAGGTAGGATATTCTACCGAGATTCTCACATTTACAGTCAATTAATCAGCGTCTGATTGGTTCCGTAAGACCAGATTGATCCCCTACCTGATTGAAGCATTTGTCACCTGTACTATGAAACTCTGTCCTGTGGAAAGATGGTGACATCTGTAACATCTCTAAACGTCCCAGTTAATTGGTTGTCAGTGGTAACAGAGCGAGGCATATGACTGTGTGTGTGTGTGAGTGTGTGTGTAGACAGACTAGTTTGACAGTTGCTGTCAGTGAGGCACACCTGTAGAAGCAGCCAGGCTGTCACTCCACCATTAGACGAGTGAAAGACAGCGCTAAAGCCGACTGAAACATTCCACTTTTTCTATTTCGGGAGGCATCAGTCTTGAGATTTGATGAGTCAATGTGCTTGGTGACCTGTCCAATGTCCACTGCATATGTTCACAAGCTGCTCCCACCTGTTGACAGCAGCATTCCTGGAGTACTGCCACTCTCAAAAAATGGCTTGATTTAGAATCGTGACGTCTACATAGCACCATTTAATGCTTAAACGGTTCTTTGCGTTGTGAAGTGGTTCCTCGGACTGATGGAGAATGCGTTGTATATTGTTTTATGTAGCACAATAGAAGAACCAAAAGAGGTTGTTGCAGTGTCAAGCATATAACAACAGCAGAACCCTTTTAGGTGATCTACAGAACTCTAAACAAATTCTCCGTCAGTCTGATGAACCATTTCACCATGCAAAATCTCTAAATCTTACTACAGACTACAGGGACTTCAGTGCAGACTGGCTGAGCTATTCTTAAGTTATAGAGGTGTGTAATAAAACTTTGAGCCATCTGTAGGCCCTGGCTATTTAAGAAGTTGAACATGACATGTTTCTATATAGAGCTTATGCTTCTAAGTAGAACAATTCCCTTGAGTAAAGAACTCTTGAAGAATCATCTCTTTTGAGAATGTTGGAGAACTGTTTGTGTGATGTTACCTTTTTTTTGTTATTGTAGTAGAGCGACAGTATTACTATTAAAAACGGTTAAAAAGAAAAGACAGTGTTTCCTATTTTACATGCTGAATCTGTGTCCTTGTTGCACAATGATGCTACTCTTTATGCTCACTAATGTAGGTTCTAGATGCCCTTTTTGCTGCCAGTCATGAATGCCAATACATCAAAATGTTTAATACAGGAGCTTTTTCATTTGCTTTCCTTGAGAGCCTTTTTAGTCAACATGATTTATTTTTTTACTGCCATCCTAATTGACTAGACAGCCACTGAAATTCCAACTGAACTACTACTAAAAAAGCTGTACCAACATGCTCAAATCTGATCTTCTGATCTTCTACTTACTGAACTTCTATTACAATACTACATTATATATATATATATATATATATATATATATATATATATATATATATATATATATAAATAATACAAAAGCATTAATTTTAAATTTTAGGGAAATCCCACAAAGAAAAAAAAATCTGCACAATTCAATCCTTGAGATGTCACAACGCTCATTCAGAGTGGGTTGATATGAAATGGCTCATTGTAGAAAATCTTACTGATTTATTGACAGTGGTGGTGAAAGGAACCAGAGGTCACAATGCCTACAACACAAATACAGCCATTTTATTTACTCTCCAAAACCAGCCCAGTTTCATACGCAAAGTTTGTGAGAGTAAAGTTTCTTCGGGGATTACTTTGCCTGACAACACCCTGCATGGCCCTCAAATGGTAAAGTAGTAGATGTGTTCTGAAGTTTTCTTATGACAGCAACAATATGCTGGTAAATAATTCAGTCAAAAATGATAATGCTGATAATAACAAATGAAGATGAATAGCCTGCCACTGGCATTATGAAGTCACAATATTAATGAGCTGATATTACGTCAATCTATTGTTATTAATATTACCATATAAGTAGTACTGTGAGGGGAATATAGACCATTTTTTCTCCGCTGTAAAGAAATCCTTGTCGGTATGTTTTAATGAAAAATTCCCCATCAAACCACTCCAGATGACTTTGTTGAGCCACTGAATTAGGAAGAATTTCTAGTGGAATTCCACCTTAACTGCTGTGTGTTGATTTACTCTTTGTGTTTTGAGTGTCAGGTGTAAAGTGTGTCAGTTGCCTTGTCGAGAGAGTGAGTCTAAGCTCATCACTGAAAGAGAGAGAGAGGGATAGAGAGCAGTGAGGGATTTCTCCCGCTGATACTCATCAGCTGTGCTTTGGCTGAGCCATGGTGGATTCTCTCAGCCTTTATTAGGTAATATAGAGAGGGGTATGTGGCGGAATGCAGCAAGAGAGAGAGAGAGAGAGAGAGAGAGAGAGAGAGAGAGAGAGAGAGAGAGAGAGAGAGAGAGAGATAGCAGGCAGAGATATCTCCCTAAGGGATGAGTGTGGGTCGTCTCATGGCTGTCATTAGCCGGCTCTGGATGATGACAGCAGCTCAGGTCTCTCACAGTTACACATTTGTCCAGATATTTTTCAGCGTCTCTGTAATAGCTGCCCGCGCCGTAGCGCTGTGGCATACGGATGATGCCCATAATTGTGTTTGCGGAGAAGACGGCGACAGATTGCGATTTGGAGGAGAGCGACGGACTGCGGAACGTTCCGGGCCTTCTGCTGGGGAATGGAAAAAAGGCCCTCGCCAGCTAACTGCTCTGTATTTCCAAGCTGACAAATAAGGATATAGATTTCGAGCCACTGGTGTGGGAGGTTTTTTTACCAGAGACGGCCGTTTGCCTAATTAGGGGTTTGCGCTTGACGTTTTAGTGTTGCAGCCTGAACACTGTTTACGTTTCTTGAGAGCAAAGCTTGCATCCACACTTGTTATTTCATAAAATGCGAAATATGAATGTGAAACCTTCCCCTCGGTCTATGGTGCACGCAACAACTATGCTGTCTGAATTAGAATAGAAATTGCTGGAAGACAGGCTGTGTAGTTATGCCATCCAGTTTCTTGAAGGAATCCCATTGGCCGCTTTCAGCCAGGCAGCAGCTGTCAGGAAATGTGTTTTGATTGATTGTAGGTGAAAGCCCATGTCTCGGAGCTGTTGCTGAATTGTGTGTGGTTGTTAACAAACTTTCTTCCAATACATACACGGGCAAACTTTTGTTAGATTACACTTCACATGTATTCACTGTTGGGAAAGTGTGTTTAATTAGCTCACTTCAGACTGAACAGACTGTCAAGATTATAGATTTTACCTGCTAGAAAACGAACTACCCTGAAACAACCCCAGGTTATATCAATCATATCAGTGTGGACTGATATTTTGGTAATTATTATGACATTCAGCATGTATAGAGATTTAGACATAGGTATAGACATATTTGCCCCTACACTGTGTCCTAATAGCAAGCAAGCATTTGAAAGTAGTACCACTTCATCGCAAAGCCTTCAGGATGTCTATACTATGTACATCAAGTAAGCATTTCAAATCAAAATGTATAAAGACCACAGACCTTTCAGAAAAGAGCTGCTGTGCTGATGGAAATGTCCAGTTGTGTTTTGGGACACTGAATTAATAAGCATGTGTAACGGGTTGTGTTATCCCCAGATTTAACATATATATAGTCTAGATGACAACAGCATCTTACTGCCCAGGTGTTGGTCAGCTCAGTATCCTCATCAATCAGTGACACAAAGCAAAGTGTTCACCTTTAACTTTCAACAATTTCACACCAAAGTGTTTCTTTTCTGTTAACATCCATATAACATTAACTGGAAGGGTCATAGAGATGCCTCTCTTTCCTCACTTAAGTTTCTATTTATTTTTAGCTGGATACATCAGAAATGGAAATGGGGTGTTTGCCAAAAATGGCATGTCACATCTCACCACATCACATTCTGCCACTCGCAGCTGGTGTAGACGATCTCACTAATAATAATGGAAGCACTGTAGTTTTGTCATTGTCACTCATTCATGTCACTTGCTTTTGGGACAAGCTCTGTACCCCAGATCAGCCAATAAGTATAGACCTGCCTCAAGTGGATTAAAAAAGGGTTGATGTTACGTGATCATTTTGATGGCAGGCTGTAAACTACTTTGCAATGGTAATGGGACACTGGTTAAGTGAAATTACCCAAAATGGACATGATTTTAACTGGTGAACTGCAGAACGTGTTGCATATGGAACATTTTGGTGTGACAACAAATGTGTACATTAAGCAGACACTCCAATCTCTGTAATCTATATACAGATCTCGTTTTGTGTAAGTCAGTCATAAACATTACAGACGTCCTATCATCAAGTTCTTTTACATATTATACATTCTTAGACATGTAGCATGCCATATGCTACCCATATGGCACAGGAAGTTTGCTGAGGCAGGGTTGAAGGTTGTAGCAGCAATTTTTTCATTTTCACTCCAAATGAATGCAAAAAACACCTCAATTCCAAAGCTGGCCACTTTACAATGGCTTCAAAGCTAGACTTTTCAGGCCTTTTCTCAAAACGAAGCTCTTCAGCTCTTCAGTCTTTTTCTGCTCATTCCTCTTCTCTCTGTGCTCCCTCTCAGATCTTTTTAACACCGTTTCCAGATCAGCCTCAGCTGGCTCTCATTAAGGGAAGCATGAGCTCCTGAGCTGAGATGGAAAGAGAGCTCAGTGCCTCCCCATCACTGTCCCCTCTCCACAGCTAGGCCATCGGGATTGAACGTGGGGTGTGTTCTGGCGGCCTTGCTGTGGAACAGTAGGCAGGTGAGAGGTGGAGTTTGGAGCTCTCTTCCTGCCTCTCAAGGCTGCCATCATTCTCCTGCCCTCTTTTGCAGCTGACTTCCTCCTCCTGCTGTCCCTTGTGGTCTTCTTTGGTGTGAAGGGCTCGGGCACTAACAATGCCCATGAGAAAGGAAAGTAAGTGGGTCAGGTGACTGGTACAATATTGTACTTCTTCTTCTGCTTTCGGCTGCTCCCTTTAGGGGTCGCCACAGCGGATCATCTGCCTCCATCTTGCCCTATCCATTGCCTCCTGTACTTTTACACCAACCATCTCCATGTCCACCTTCACTACATCCATAAACCTTCTCTGAGGTCTACCTCTTCTCCTTCTACCCGGCAGCTCCATCTCCAACATTCTTTGCCCAATATATCCACTATTCCTCCTCAACACATGTCCAAACCATCTCAACCTGGTCTCTCTGGCTTTATCTCCAAACTGCTCCACCTTCACTGTCCCTCTGATCTGCTCATTTCTAATCTTGTCCAGCCTTGTCACTCCCAACGAAAATCTCAGCATCAGGTACAATATTGTACGATAAAAGTCAAAAACCATCTGTCATTTATTTCATTTCCAGTCAAAATGACCATTAAGTATTAAGTTATTCATTCTTCAGGGGATGTTTCTGAGAAAATTAGATATAAAATAAGATCCACTTACATAATGAAGGGAAAGTCAAAGAAAAGTAAAAATGAGAATTTTCAAAACTGGAGCTCAAAAAGTATTAACTGATGTGGAGAAAAACGGAACTAACAGCCACAAAAAAACTCACCATTAGATAAAAAGAATTTACAACTTTCATCTTTGAGAGGCAAGAGAACATTAAGCAAATAAATAAAAAAATAAAAATCCAGGTGTTTCTGTCCATCCTTCCGTTTTGAGAAGATAGCTCGGTGCTCTGGGTCACTGATAAGAAAAGGAAATAGACAAAAATTACACTAGAACACCAAAACTGGACATTTGAGATGTGGACAAAGATTTAACGGACAGATGATCCTAAAGCTGTGATTGAGATTACTTGAATGGTGAGAAACTTGTAAGACTGAACTTTGGACGTGTGGAAAAATATTCCTTCAATATTCCGTTCAAAACGTGAACACAAGTTTCCTTTAAAGGAAGGGAAGCAAATTGTGGACATGCAAAATACTCAAATGAAAAAAAAAATTATGTTTGGTTGTTTAGGATTCTGCCTAATTTCCTTTTAAATATGTTTTCTTCTTTTTTCCAGATGGTGATAAAATGAATAACTTGTACTTGGCCATTTTGACTGGCAATTAAAATTCCAGGCTTATTACATACAAAGGTTTATCAATCAGCAACTACAAGGACTTCAGCGCACACGCATTGAGCTATTCTTAGTTAATATAAGTGTGTAATAAAACCTGGGACACCCTGGATGGCTCTGGCCATCAAATGGATTAAAATGAATATATGAAAGATGATTTCTGACTTTTTCACAGTACTGTATGTCCAGAAAACTTCTGCCGTCTGAATATGACTCTCCCAAGCAGACAGACATTGCAATGCTATATTTGACTTCTGCATTTTTTAAGGTCAAGACCTCTTTACTTTCACCGAGCCAGCACTTTGTGCAGTAGATGTGATTCTCAAGTGTGTCCTCTGTTGCTCAGATACAGAGTGACAAAGCCTCAGAAGGGTTTTTGCCTTGCAGGCATATAGTCCCATACCTTGTTTCCAGACTAACGTTGTTCACAAACCACTCCGTTTTCTTCCTCCTTCTCTCTCATCCTCCTCTTTCTCTCTCATCCTCTGACAACAAAGGCCGTGGAGAGAGGGAGAGCAAGAGAAGACCTTGGGCAGGTCACTGGGTTGAGATGGAGGGTTGTAAATCCCTAAGGCGCTCTCCACTTGTGAACTTTAGGAATCTTGTATGAAAAGCGTGGCCTTCAACTGTATTGATCTCCTACTGAAAAACCCCATTGCTCTCTCCTAAGAGACATAAGTAGTCAGCCACTTTCACTGTTATGGTTTCTGACTCTTTTAATGTATAATTCAGTTGAGCGTGAATTTTTGAACCATTTTCTGGGCTGGCTCATCACTGTATTATTTACACGGCTTCCAGATAGACACTACTTCAATTTTTGTCATTATCCGGTGCTCTTTAATTGAATCAGTTGAAGCGTTTGTGAAGATCTGATTGAATTATTACTTTTTCTCTGGTGTTTTTTCAAGCGCTCCTGCATCGCTGAACAGCGATAAATTAAAACAAGTTGTTGAATAAGACTCCCAAGCAAAATAAATGAGTTGTCTTGCAGTCCTTTCCTCCCCTACACAATGAATTTAGTCTGCAGATATGCTTTCTGGTCTAGGCACTGAGAGATGTAATTGGGTAGAAAACATTAGCCGCTTTGAACTAATGATTAACACTACTTTGAAGTAGAGAAGATGATGATTTATTCTGCACGGCTGTGGAGAATGGCTTTGTATTGGCTCCAGACGTTTGTAGTCTTCCCTCATTGAGTTTGTTTACTTTAAAGTGTTGCGCGTCGTTGTTCAGTTGCAATCATTTGATCATCTGTAGCCTGGATAATGAATCATAGACTCGCATCTACTTCAGGCTCACATTCCCAAGTTCAAAACACCTGCCGAAGTAACTTCAAGTGCAATCCAAGTGCTGAAACTATTAGTATACAAACAATAGGCGGTTGTACATCTCGGGATTATGCCTTCATCATCTTGTACTGTGTGCGGACAAGTCTGTTGTTAGAGCCAATCTGATTGAAATGGGCTGACAGGTCTTTGTGGAGTTGGTGAGAGGAAAGGGAGATCTTGGAGGTAATTGTGTCTCAGGTAGCACAATAGAGCAGGATTGCTGTGTGTGCTTTTATTTGGCCTGAGCCTGTGGCGGAACTGTGGGAGGAGAGGACGTTCCACTTGGGGCTGAGGATTAGCCCTCACAGTACAAAAAGCCATCTCACTTCAGCCTCCAAGCTTTACAGCCTGCTCGGCACATCACTTCTATGTGACCAACCGACTACTAGTGTTGCTGCGGGTCATCTGGTTTGATCTTGTGCCCACAGAATACTTGCAGAAGACCAATAACAGAAGGTAACAGTTGCCCAGTGCCACCTACACTGGTTTGGCTATGTTATCACTGGTTGGCTATGTTAAGATGACTCAAAACTGTCAAGTGTGCTATACAGCCATCTACACCCTGGCCAACACTCAGCTGAAGGCGTTACTAAGGTTATGTAAGTTTAGGCCTGAGAATCTGGTAGATTGGACAAGCAGATTATAAGAGGGCAGGGTTGAAGGTTGTAATCCATCCTCCAATAGGAAGTACCTATCTATATATCGCTGTTGCTGGAACAAAACCTTGAATCTCCAAAATTATAACTTTACAGGAGAAGGAAAAAACATACTAATGTAAGTCAATGGAACCAGACTTTTTCCCCCAAGTACTTTTGGGCCATTTCTTTTAGTCCATTCATTATAAAATTTACATACAATATATAAGACAATGGGTACTTTCAAATTATGGTTTTTGTTTCAACAGCAGTAATATGCTTTGCCTGCAAAAAACCCTGTGGTTCCAGAACTGGTCCTCTCAATCATCAAAGAGTTCATCATTAAGTACAACAGTGGGAGAATCAGACACAATGATATAATATAATGCTACAATAAGGGTTATTTTTATGCCTAAAAACAAGGGTGAACGCAATTCCCTGCCCTGATTTTTGTAAAAAGTGGCAGTTGACTACATTTTTGATGAAACAGGTTAATATACATACACTTTATTTAAAAACGTTGAATAAAACAAGGATTAAGTAAATTTACAAAGATGTGAAAGCATTAATTAACAATTATACTAGCCATGCTCTCCAAATGTCTCCCCAACAAATATTACATGCACTAAATATCCAAGACTTTGTTGACAACATTTATCCCAAACTCATCCCAAAGATATTGGATGGAGCTCCATCACTCCAGAAAACACAGTTCCACTGCTCCACTGCCCAGTGCTCAAGCCTCTAGTCGACGCTTAGCATTGAGCATGGTGACCTTAAGCTCATGTGAGGGTCCTCCAGGGTGTCTAGATATCTGGATACATTTAGACATACAGTATTGCATGCTCCTTCTGCCCAGTGACCGTTGGGATAGGTTCCAGGCTCCATAGAAAATGTTTGTGTGTGTGTGTGTGTGTTGTATATTCCAGGCTGGAAAAGTAAAGGATGTATTCAAACCACAGTTACCTTTTGCATTTTTAGGAGGACACTTACTAAGCCATCTTTTAAATAATCAGAATCAATACATTTTCAGTAACTATTTTAAAAAAACAATGCATGGCATGTAAAGGCTTCTTTACAAATACTGAAGTTCCTGCTAAAGCCTGAGTAGACTGATAAATCAATGTGATGAACCAGGTATTCATCTCAGCATTACTGAGCTCTTTTGAGGGATGATCGAACTTGACACATTAGTGCACATGGTTTACGAGAGATAAGCTTAGCTCCAGTGTTGCAGTGGACTTTATGGCCAGTTCATCATTACCTGAAAATCTCATAGCGACCCACTTTTTACAGTCAAATTTGTAAGATTTAGTTTTTAGGATTTGGTGAATCACTTCATTCATGAGCCAGCAGTGGGATTATGGGAGCAGCAGTGAGATTTTGGGAGTAGCAGTAGACTGAAGCAGGTGATCAAAGACAAAATAACTTCACTTACATGACAAACTGCCAACCACTACCAGTGAGGAGTCAGATACAGTGCCCTCCATAATTATTGGCACCCCTGGTTAAGATGTGTCAAAAGCCTTAAAATAAATTCAGTTTTTATTGTGGAAACATACTGTCACACTGAAAATTGTAGAAAAATGTAACCTTTAACTCAAGTAGAGTTTTAGGGGGAAAATAAAATCCCTGACTAAGAAATAATTTTTCTTCATAAAATCACCTGTTCCACAATTATTGGCACCCCTAACAATTCTTAGGAAATAAATGTAATTAAAGAATTTCTGTCACGTCTACAGTAGTTTACGAAGTTAATCAAAGTATGTAGGAACATTTAATTAGCAATTCACAACTTCCTGTTTCCCTGGGGTATAATTATGACGTGACACAGAGGCCATTTCTCTTCAACATGGGAAAGACAAAGGAACATAGCATTCAAGTAAGGCAGATGTGTGTTGACCTTCACAGGTCAGGCAATGGCTACAAGAAAATAGCCACTCACCTACACCTGTCCGTATCTACTGTCAGAGGAATTATTAAGAAGTTTAAAACAACTGGAACAGTGGTAAACAAGTCTGGACGAGGACGCAAGTTTATTTTGCCACCACGCACAGTGAGGAGGATGATAAGAGAAATAAAAAGTTCTCCAAAGCTCACTGTTATGGAACTGCAACAAATGGTAGCATCTTGGGGTCACGAAGTCTCCAAAACAACCATCAGACGCTATCTACACGCCAACAAGCTGTTTGGGAGGCATGCACGGAAAAAACCTTTTCTCACTCACAATCATAAACGTAAACGTTTGGAGTTTGCTAAGCAGTACTGGGACTTCAACTGGGACCGTGTGCTTTGGTCAGATGAAACAAAGATAGAGCTTTTTGGCAACAAATGCTGTAAGTGGGTCTGGCGTAACACAAGAGCTGAGTATGCAGAAAAGCACCTCATGCCCACTGTGAAATACGGGGGAG
Source organism: Pygocentrus nattereri (assembly GCF_015220715.1). NCBI lineage: Eukaryota > Metazoa > Chordata > Actinopteri > Characiformes > Serrasalmidae > Pygocentrus > Pygocentrus nattereri. The sequence continues at coordinate 48,133,127 of NC_051211.1, forward strand.
GATCAGTGATGCTGTGGGCCTGCTTTTCTTCCAAAGGCCCAGGGAACCTTGTTAGGGTGCATGGCATCATGAATGCTTTGAAATACCAGGACATTTTAAAACAAAATCTGGTGGCTTCTGCCCGAAAGCTGAAGATGGGTCGTCACTGGGTCTTTCAGCAAGATAATGACCCTAAACATATGGCAAGATCTACAGAGAAATGGTTGACCACACACAGAATCAAGCTCCTCCCATGGCCATCTCAGTCCCCAGACCTTAACCCCATTGAAAACCTGTGGGGTGAGCTGAAGAGGAGAGTGCAGAGGAGAGGACCCAGGTCGCTGGATGATTTAGAGAGATTGTGCAAAGAGGAATGGTCGAAGATACCTCTTTCTGTGTTCTCCCATCTTGTGAAACATTATAGGAGAAGATTAGGTGCTGTTTTGTTGGCAAAGGGGGGTTGTACAAAGTATTAACATCAGGGGTGCTAATAATTGTGGCACACATTATTTGATGTTAAACAATTATTTCTTAATGTGGGATTTTTTTCCTACTGAATAAATGCACTTGAGATAAAGGTTGGATTTTGCTCTTTTTTCCATCGTGGTCCTATTTTATTTAAAAAAAACCCTCAATTTATTAGAAGCTAAAGAACACATCTTAACCAGGGGTGCCAATAATTATGGAGGGCACTGTATGTCAATATGTATTCTACATGTACTCTATGCCAATTTTGAATATATATTTTCATATTAGTGAATACATTTAGCTCAGTGTGTTTAGTAGAAGTATTTTGCTCAACAGTGACTATATTCAAAAAATGTCCTTCACACCTGGACAAAAGCAGCGCTGCTTTATTAGCCAACAAATGCAGCTGCCTGGCATCAATGATCGTTAATTACCTGCTATTTTTCTCCATGTTCTTATAGAAATCCTGTCTAATGCTGAAAATTTATCTATGAACTTTAAATATAATTAAACTTAAGACTACACCAGACTGCAGTAAGTGAGAGAAGCTGTACGAGATGATCGAGCAGCATATGTTCCCAAAGTACATGTTTAATTAAGCAGCACAGACTTAAATAAGTCTCTTTCATCGCAAGTCCTTCTCTTCCATCACAATCACGCCACGACCTTTGAATAGAATGAAAAAACATCTAAAGACACTTTTGTTGTGCTCACTCTGCCAAAGCTTTGTGATTTATAAAGTCACCTTGCTCCCAAGCTTCTTTTTCTTTTTGACAGTCTTTTGTAATGTATGACGGAGCATTCCTCGTCTTTTGGGGGGCACAGAGCAAAGATGGCCGCAGTTATCAAAGTTCTCTCTCTCTCTCTCTCCCTCTTCTCCCACAGGAGGAAAATTCTGAATGCTCTACTATAAACTGTGCCAGAATAAGAGACAAACTTTCTACCACTAACACACAACTAAAGAGCACATAACCAGTTTTTTTGCTTCATTTTGTTGCCCATTTTTTCCGCACTGCCTCACAAATGAACCATTGAAACTGGCCCAGATCCCTGTAATATCTGGTCTCCATGGTAACGCTGAGGTCGATGGAGAGGGTCGCCCTTCCATTTAAACATCTTAATTTGCTCTGATTGATTGTGTGGATTTTTGAGGATTAGCACTGATCTGAATTTCAAATCTATGCCCGTGTCCAGATTTCTCTCTCTCACTCTCTCTCTCTTCATGCTTACTTGGTGCTGGTGCTTTACCACTAGAAATTGCCATCCTAAGGCATGCAAAGGAATTGTGCAGAGTGTAAATAAGAAACTCTTCACAGTGGAGTGCATATAGGACCATGTTACACCTTAAAGTGGAATTCCACCAAAATTTCTGCATAATTAAGTTAAGATTGTACACATAGCCATTTGGAGTGGTTTGGTGTGAAATGCTCCATTCTAGAGAAGCTTAGAGTCAGAAATGTTTACAGTGGTGACAAGAACCAGATGTCGGAATTGTTTCATGCCTCTCCTTCGTTTTATTACTTAAGGAATGTGTTGCATGAAATGGTTAAGAGTGATGGATGCCTGAGACATTGTCCTATGAAAGTGTTGAAAAGATTGTTGCATAGAAGATTCACACACACACACACACACATACATACATACGTTTGTATGTATGTGTGTGTGCTTGTGTGTGTGTGTGTGTGTGTGTGTAATCAGTTTCTATTTATTTGTTAGGTTAACATGTTGGAATCAAAATAAATTATGAAAGACATTTTTTTTCATTAAAAATGAGGATGTTTTAAATTATTGTCACTAATGTTCAACAAAACATGTCATTTACCAGGGGTGCCCAAACTTTTGCATAGACTTTACATGCAGGCAAAAAGCTTTATTTCTTATTTTACCACTGTCTTACTGTTATACCACTGTTATTAACATCACACATATAATGATGTGTAGGTTTATCGGCTCTTTTGGATAGTACACATAATGGCTATATTGTGTTGTAGACATTGTGGCCCCTGGTTCCCATCACCACCACTGTAAAGAAATCAGAGATGGTAAGTTTCTGTATAATGCTTTATTTCAAATGAAGCCACGCTGAACAAATTTGCTAACATCTCAGTGATTGAATTGTGTAAAAATTGGCATATATTGCCAGCTCTATCTTAAGCAACATAAGCAGCTATGTAGGCTCCCATGGATTCCAGGGCCCTCCTTCAACCTCTGAATTATTACTGTAACATTATGTTGTCTATAGCCAAGTCACGGAGGTTAAGGCAGCATGTCTCAGCTGTTATGTCATTTACATTTACATTTACAGCATTTAGCAGACGCTCTTATCCAGAGCGACTTACAAGAAGTGCTTTGTCAATCTAGAGAAAGTATCTTTGCTAGTTACCAATAGCTTAGAGAAAAAGACAGTCCTGGGCTCAGATACTGCTAGAAACATGTCACTGCAGACACCAAGAGAAAAAGAAACAGAGTTGAACGCAGAACTCTGTGCCATTCAAAGCAATACAATAACAATAAGATACAATACAATACAGTAAATTACAATACAGAGTGTCACTGAAAGCTGTCCCATTTTGTGGAATCCTTCATATGGGGCCAAAAAAATGTGTGCTTCATTTTTAAGAATTGAAGGAATGAGGTTGGTTTATTCTTACAGATCCTCCTGCCACAGCACAGCACAAACAATTTGAAAAGTGGAGGGAATGGGCATGAATGACAGGATGTCATGGCACCGGTTTAAAATGAAATGTAATTAAATGTAAGTTCTACATTTGAGCACTGAATAGGGACCTTGTGCTGGGAAGGTCTCTCCTACCTTGTCTGTGAAACACATTAAGATGCTTGAATGTTGGGAGAAAAGCAACTAGTTAACCGTTTCTCAGAAAGGAATGTATGCATCTGGAGCTAAGAGAAGATGAGAAGAAAAATCTTCGGTTATTTTTTTTGTGGTGTTCAACAAGAAGTAGTGAATCTGGGGTCTGTCTAACAAAATATATTCAACTTAGACAGGCTTTCTGACTGAGTTTCACCTTCACAAAGTTAATAAACAAATGTTGTTAACTCAAGTACCAACTTTTTTTGACTCAGTCACCAACTTTCTCTGTTAATCCAAGTTTAGATTCTCAGGCTGAGATTGGTGCAGGTTTAGATGCTCAGGTTGTGATTAATCCAGGTTTAGATGCTCATATTGTGATTAATCCAGGTTTAGATAATCAGGCTGAGAAGAATCCAGGTTTTGATGCTCAGAATGTGATTAATCAAGGTCTAAACCAGATTTAGATACTCAGTCTGTGATTAATTCAGATTTAATCCAGGTTTAGATACTCATGCTTTAATTAATCCAGGTTTAGATATTCAGACTGTGATTGATCCAGGTTTAGCCACTTAGGCTGTGATCAATCCAGGTTTAGATACTCAGGCCATGATTTATCCAGGTTTAAATACTCAGACTGTGCTTAATCCAGGTTTTACCTAGGTTTAGATACTCATACTTTGATTAATTCATGTTTAGATGCTCATTTTGTGATTAATCCAGGTTGAATCCAGGTTTAGATACTCACACTTTGATTAATTCAGGTTTAGATGCTCATATTGTGATTAATGCAGGTTAAATCCTGGTTTAGAAACTCAGACTGTAATTAATCCAGGTTGAATCCAGGTTTAATCCAGGTTTAGATACTCAGGCTATGATGAAAGCATGACATTTATCACAAAGAGCATAACATGAGGCGGAGCTGCCAAAAAAGAAATAACAACTACCTGAATATGTGGAATGTAAGGCACTTATAACAGTAAACAACACTGTCACCACCAGGATTAGATCAGATCTTTTACAGTACAAGGAAACCGCATGTTAATCAACTGTACACTACAGATGTGGCGGATAGAATCAGGGTGAAAAACCTTGAACATGTAATTTTTTTACAGGAAGATGCACAATCCCTGCATTTATCCAGAAACTAGTGAATAAAACATACTGAGAAGCCAAAAGCTAGCTATACATTACTATGAGGCTGCACAGTACAGCATATCTTCAGAGAAGTGTATGTGTGTGGCCCTCAAACCAGTGCAGCAGAAACAGCCAGCAGTGAAAGTCAATGGAAAGTATTGATGGTCTACAAAAAAACTCTTCTTCCCTCAGAAAGCTGCAGGGACTTTTCTCAAATTAGAGGTGATTAAACACGTAGTGATTTGGAACAAATACCAATTTAATGCAATTCCCTCTCAGAGGGGAGAAAAAGAGAGCGAGCGAGAGAGCAGTGGCAGAGAGAGAGAGCATGTAGCCTGTGGGAAACGGTAAAGTATCAAAGCAAGATTAATGACTTTTAATGACTACTGTCACAGAGAGGAGCTGCAGAGAAAGACACGGACGCCCCGTCACGAAGATCAGAGGAACTCTTCTGATGTTTCCCTTCCTCACAGCCCAACACCCAGATTACCACCACTGGAAGAAAATAATATCAGCCTCTAATTAGCTGTAATTACACCTGAGGAGAATATTCAGCTTGTAAAAACATAAATCTCTCCAATTTACTGTGCCATTTCACACATTCGTTTTTCTTCTCAGCCACAGCGGGCTGTGCTAATGCCTGGTCAGAAGAGGGAGAGAAGACACCAGAGCACACCAACCCAACAAACACCAGCATACTCAAATGATCTATAAGTATATTTATCTATAGGTAATTATATATATATATATATATATATATATATATATATATATATATATATATATATATATATATATATATATATATATAGGTAAATGATGTCATAGCTGTTCTGGAAGGTTCTCCTTATACACATTGTTCTAGAATATTCTACTTATTCTGATTATTCTAAAATGTTGTCCTCATTCACATTGATGTTCAATCTTCTCCTCATCCACAATGTTCTAGAACGAGTGTGGAAAGAAGATCCTAATATGTGGCCACAACTTAGTAAGGTATGGGAGAGAGATAATTAAGTTGTGGCCACTACTTACTAAGGCATGGGCACAAGATCATGATTTACTGAGCTGTGGCCAAGGCTTAATTATTTCATTCCCACACCTTACTGAGTCGTGGTCACATATTAGGATCTCATTCCCATGCCTTACTAAGTTGTAGCCTCGCATTAGGATCTCATTTCCACACCCTTCTAAGTCATGGCCATGACTTAATTATCTTGTCCCTATGCTTTAATAAGTCATGGCCACACATTATTATTATTTATACGGTATCACCAGCAGGGCTCTGTAACATTGTTCTAGAATATTCTCTACTTACACTCTCTAGACTGTTCACAGTTCTAGATTACCCCCATATTCTTCTAGAATATCTTAATATAGTATTGAAAAAGGATTATTTGACTTGTACCAATAGTGGAACACTTTTTGGTGCTATATAGAACCATTTTAATAGGGTTCTTTAAAGGACTACATACATGTTTTCCATCATAAGGAAGATGCAGAACCAAAGAACTATTTATGAATGCAAATGGCTATTTGAGTGTTCATGGTTCTATACAGAACCCTTGCTTCTGCTAATGCATCCATAAAAAATATAAAAAATAAAAAACATTTTAAAAGTGTAAATCAACTTAGATTTATAAGGCAACTGACATTTTTTTTTGTTTTTTTTTAATAAATAACTCAACTTAGTCAAATGTCTCTGCTAACTCACATTTTTCCTGTATCTAATTGAAGTCAACAATACAGTTTAATTTGGACTTTTTTCTTGCTGGATTTTTAGTTTTCTCCTCTGTCATTTTGTTCATTTCTAATTCCCACCAGCACATTAGGGCTTCCCCATCACAAGATGCCCCCAGGCTGCGGAGAGTAAGCGGGTGGAAGGTGGGTGAGCGATTCTTTCCTAAACTCGTTTGAAAGATTTTACCTATTGTTCTAAGTACTGTGTGCATGTTAATGTGTACAAGTGTGATCCATTTCTCAAACACACAAAAGCACAGTGCTCAAGGCCACAATCAACTCACACTATATGCACTTTTTCCCCAAACACCCCATGGAAGCACTACTGGACCAGGCATATATCCCACAGTTCCATGCATTGGTTACATTCTACCAGGCAGGTTCCAAAACAATGAGGAAGAACATGACCACTGCGAGAGCATCTTCAATTGCATGACCCACAAAGACATGACAAATTCAAACTCATGGTGCTTCTGATGAATTTGAAAATACATTATGTTAGTGTAAGCTTCACTCAGGGGTGTCCAATGTTATCTGCAGAGGGCCAGTGTGGCTGCAGGTTTTCACCCCAACAAAGCAGGAGGTCACCTGACGAAATGTTTGAAGACCAAGACTATCTGATAAAAAGTAGAATCGGGTGAGCTTCAGCTTGTTTGGAGTGAAAAGCTGCAGCCACTCCAGCCCTTTGCTCATAAGATTGGACACCCCTGTCTTAAGTAAAACCACAAACCTCAACTGGCTGTCAGACTCCTGACCATGGAGGGGTCACCTGGGTTTGAACTAATGATTTCCTGTCCCTTTATGATTGAGTAGTTAGACATCACAGCTACACAGCTCCAGACCTGTGAAATAACAGAAAGAAAGAAAGCATGTACAATGAGTAATAACACAATATAAACAATGATATAAAAGACTCAAGTTGATTTAAACATAGATAGTTACCGTCTGAGCATGAGGCAACTCCCTGGGCACACTTTCATTGTCTTTCATTCCTTCTTGGACATAGACATGTATGTGATTTCATGGTTCAAGAGTGGTGCAACCGTCTAACGGTCTGCTCAACAGGAGGCCATATGTTCAAATCCTGCCCCTCCATGGTCAGAAATACCCTCCATACACACACACCAGCCTGGGAATATGTGCTGTGTCATCAGTGCTTTTTAACCATTCATGTGGCCAGGGCCCAACAGCAGGCCCAGAGTGTTATTACACACTTCTATAGCTAAGAAAAGCTCAACCAGTTTGCATTGAAGTCCTTGTAGGTTCTGAATAATAAGGCTTAGTGTGTAATAAGCATGGGATATTAAGGGTTTAATCATCTGACTAAATAAAAGGAGAAGAAAAAGCAATTTAGGGTTTCTTAATAACAACAACAACAAAAAACTGACTGATATATCTGGTACTTATACTTTGACTCAGGAACTGAGCAATTCTTGTCCTAGAGTGTCTTAGTAAGGCCCGGCATCATTTCTGGAGCAATGCCCCATTAACCAATCTTCAAGCCCCACTAATCTCAATATGATTTTTATATGATTTTGTAGTGGAATGTGACAAAAACAAAGTGAATGTAATCTTCATGTGAGCTGCATTTTGTTTACACTAGCTGCATGCATCCACAATATAAGACTCCACTGATTAACATAGCAGGGTTTCCAGGCATCCCATTGTACAGGCTGCAATAAGGGACGCGCCGAGTGTTAAAAGGTCAGCAGACAAAAAGGTGGACCTTTGATAATTTGCTGTAAACGTGGCTCTCCTGTTGATTTTTTTCTGAACGTGTGGACAGATCTACCAAGAATTTATTGTCCGAAATTTGGTAACACTATTTGGAGTGGTCCTTTGTAGATGATTAATAACCTCAACAGTTACACTTCAACAACACATCAGTGAAGCAGCAGTAGTGAAGCATCTGAATACACTGAACTAAACATCTTGTAGATGTTCTGTTGATACATGACTTACATTCAGTAGATGTGTTGATAACATGTTACTTGGATTATGCAAAACCTTACACCCATATGTCAAGCACAAGACCTGTAGGTCAGATCAGAGCCACAACACAATCCTACCTGGCCCACCAAAGTATTTTAATTTTCTATTAATATTAGTCTGTTTCACAAATCGCTGCACTACAGTACCCAGCATGCACCACAACAAAACGTGTGCTCTGACTCTCCTACCCCAACAAAAGTGTATGAGAGTGGTTACACCTCAGTTCCACACCAGTCATATCAGCAAACACACAAGCTGCATTTCAGCTGCAGTTCAACCAATATAAACACTTCTGAACCCAAGTCTTAATGAACTTGCAGCAAAGAAAGGATGCCAGGTATCTAATCCAATGACATAGGCAGGTTTAAAAGACCTAGCTCCTCGGGACATTTAAATTCGGAATATTTCATGCAATTGTGTAATCTTTCAAGGTCTACTACAAGTGGATGTAGTTTGCCATTGACAATTTGCCATATTTTTAATAAATAATGGCCAGTCTGGGTTTTGGGTGGCATGGAGGCGCAGTCGGTTATAGCAGGAAGGGCCTGGGTTCAAATTCCGGCCAGGCGACCAGGATCCTTTCTTTGTGGAGTTTGCATGTTCTCCCCATGTCTGCGTGAGTTTGCTCTGGGTGCTCCGGTTTCCTTCTACAGTCCAAAGACATGCAGTCAGGCCAATAGGACAGGCTAAATTTCCCTTATGTGTGAATGTGTGAGTGATTGTTTGTGTGGATGCATATGTCTGTCCATCTGCCCTACGATGGGCTGGCGACCTGTCCAGGGTGTATCCTGCCTTCTGCCCAATGAAAGCTGGGATAGGCTCCAGCAGGCCCCCCAAAGTCCCCAGCCAACCCCCTGCAAGACCCAGTTTTGGCTTTAGTACTTACACTGTAAACCTGGATTTTATTTTAATTAAATTGTTGAGTGATCATTAATTATTCTTTTATGTTTTGCAAAGAAATGTTGTAATTACTAAATCAAATTAGTTGTTTGCAATAGTCGACTGAAATATTCAGCGCAGTAATTATGTTAAGCACAGGTTTTGGGGGGGAGGGGCCTATTTGAAATTCACAGGTCTGTGTGAAGAGGCGCTCCTCTGGCTTTGTAGGCTGTAAGAGGCGTCGGCTTGTTGTTGCTGCTGATGCCAAAAACTGGGTTTCTGAAAGCAGCATGACTCTAAGTGGAATGGTGGGTATGTAAAATAACTACTTGCAGACATTTTTCTGAGAAAATATATCACCCAAAACACTGGTCAAGTGACAAGAAGTTAGCTGCATGCTAAAGTTAGTTTTTTGGCGGTTAAAAACGTACAGGTTAACGTTAGCAGTGTTTGCATGTAGTTGTGGTGTTTCTGTCGAGGCCCAGTTTAGTTATAACGTTCGCTGGCAATTAAATTGGTGTTTTTGTCGGTTCACAGGTCATAACGTTAGTTAGCTAGCTTAACCGCTAGCTAGCATGTGTTGCTGGCTAACGCTAGCTTATGTCGGTTGGCTATGGTAGGTTAACATGCTGATTCAAAATGAGGTCTTTTTTCTATCAGGAGGACAGGAAAAGACAAGATTATTTACAGTATGGCATTTTAGTGCAGTGAAAAAGCAACGTTTCCCCGCGGTTTGCGATTTACCGCAATCCAACACCCCTGCCCCCGCGCCGCGCCTCCCGCGCTCACCTCGCATCTCCCACCGCTCTTCTCTCGTACCAGCCTCGCGCCTACCGCACCCCTCTCCCGTACGAGCCTCACGTCTGTAGCCCACCGCTCTTCTCTCGTACCAACCTCGCACCCACCGCGCCCCTCTCCCGTACGAGCCTCACGTTTGTAGCCCACCGCTCTTCTCTCGTACCAGTCTCGCGCCCACCACGCCCCTGTCCCGTACGAGCCTCACGTCTCGTGACCACCGCTCCCTTCTCTCTGCAGTAACGCGGTTATCATCGTAGTCCTAGTCGTTAGCAGAGGTTGGTTAAGGTTTTGCAGTGGAGTTAAGGTAGCCGCAGCGGTTGTGCTAAACGTTTTTTTTATGTTCTGTTTTTGCAGGGTCTTGGGAAGATGCAGTGGAAGTGGAAGTATTGTGGGTTTATGTGTGAGAAAAGGGGTTACCTGTTACAACATTACAGGTTAAAACATGGGAGCTACACTAGAACCGTGCCTTTTCCTTGCTTACACCAAGAGTGTGTACATTTAACTCTTAATGCACTTAAGGTCCACTTATCTAAGATTCACTGGAAAGCTCAGGATCCACAACTATGTGAAACTGCACAAGTAACTCAGTCATTTATGTCATTTTTCTGCACCTTGCACAGAAGCAGTTTTTTTTCACTCACCTGCACATTAATACAGTACACATTTAAAAGTTAATCATAGAGTCCATTGTCCATATAGAGGATGCAATTTTCATACTAACATGTACTCCACATTCAGTGCACATATAAGAGCACAGAACAGACAACTGGAGAATGTTCAAGCCAGAAATAGTCTCTGCGAGTGTAACCAATGAAGAACATGTGCCTCCAATTGACACCTGATTTAGCGGACAGTGAGGATTCCAACCATGAAGAGCTTCATGATATAGGGAAACAGCTGGAACACAGCCTAGCAGCTCTTTTCTTAAAGATGCAAACCATCCTTCATATTCCAGAAAATTCTATACAAGAAGTCATACCACAGCTTTTACAGATATGTGAACTGTCCCAGCCACTGCTGCATAGTTCAGTCAATGATATTCTGAAACAACACACAGATGTTGATGATTCAACTGTGAAACAGTTAGTCAGGGCTGCCTCAGAGAGCAACGTTATAACAAGATTTTGTGGCAAGGATGGTTCCTCATCAACCACTAAAAGGACAGCAGCATATGTGAGCAAAAACTTCATAGTGGTTGTGCCCGTGGAGTATGTTATTGATAGAGGGAAAACATGTACTGCTGTATATGTTGCTCTAAAATGTTGAACAGAGCAGACATTTGAGACAAAGCTCTTATAGTACAAAACCATGTGCCACATGAGTGCAGCACATACAGAGATGGTTCATATTGTAAAGAAAATGACCTTAAAGGGAGGAGTTAAAAATCACCATTGGACTTTACACAGATGAATTTGAAGTGTCCAATCCTTTAGGAACATCTAAAAAGAAACACAAAATGAGTGCAATATATTGAGTGATAGCTAATGGGTCATCAAAATATAGGCCCACGCTCCATTCCATTCAGCTTGCTCTTTGCTGTAAAGAGCATATGGCGATGCTTAAATTCTCCACCCACTCATCCAAGATCTGGTTTATTTGGAGCAACTTGGTCTATATGTGGAGAGGTTAGGAACATCTATCAAAGGCACAGTGTTACATGTGGCTGCTGATAACTTGGCTGCTCATTCACTCTTTGAGAGCTTTGCAGTTGACAGGTTCTGCAGGTTCTGCATGGCGATAAGGAGTGAGATCCAAGACAAGGAGGGATGTTCAGGCACCTTTGAACCCCTAACTAAAGACCGTCGCAACCAGCAGGTGCAGAAGGTACAGCAGGATCACACTGTGGCTAAACAGTATGGTGTGAAAGGAGGATGTGTTTTGACTGACAGTCTGCATCATTTTCATGTTGTTCATGGTTACCCCCCTGACATCCTGCACGAGTTATCGCTTTGCCTTTCAGACATGATTTCTAAGAAATATTTCACTTTAGCAACACTAAATCATGCTATCAAAACATTTGCATATGCTTTTAATGACAAAACTTTCCAGCCTCAGCCTATTGCCTAAGGCTTCTCTACCAAAGGGACCATAGGTGGAAATGGGAACTGGGCTCTAATCAGACTACTTCCACTTCTCATTGGCCATTAAGTACCTGAAGGTACATTCTGATGCTCCTCAAAGGCATTGTGGAGTTGGCTGTAGCAACAAGGCACACTGAGGTGTCAATACATTTCCTTGATTGCAACGTGTCTGAACACAGAGAGCTGTTGCAAACTACATTCCCTAATTTCACTTTACGTCCAAAACACCACTTCATTGAGCATTATCCTGGGATGATTAAGGCATCCGGTCCACTTTCAGATGTCTGGACTATACGCTTTGAGGGGAAAGCACAAATTTTTCAAACAGGTCATCTGTAATGCTCACAACTTCAGAAATGTAGCTCTTACACTGGCTGTAAGGCATCAGAAAATGATAGCTTACCATTTAGACACAAGTTCATTTTTCAAGCCGTCAGTTGAAATGGACAAAGTCACTATAGCATCGATCACATCTTACCCTGAGAATGTCCAAAAACATTTCTGCCAGAGAGTTCCTCAGCTTCCTGCAGCATTTCTTGTTGCCTCAGGAGTCTTTGTAGATGGTATTAGGGTATTGTGCTGACATGATACTCTCTGTTGGTTCATGCTCAGGTCTCCATAATTGTAAGCAGATCAAACAGATTGTGGCAATTAACACAGAGATTTTGTTTGTCTGCAAAGTGATGACTGCATGGTACCATGAGTGTTTCAGATCTTTTGAAATCTGTGACAGCTCCGCTTTGTGTGTGGTACAATTAAAGAGCTGAATGATGTTTTCCCCCCTCCAGTGTACAGAGTTGGAGACAACTTAATAGTGACACTCGGGCATTATATGTTCTTTGTTAAAAAGTCACTTATAGTGCTAGAATTGCGTTTTATGGCCACTGGGAAAAAAATAAAGAATAGATTTCAAGAAAAGTCATAATATTTTGAGATAAACAATCATATGGTATGACATCTTGAAAATGAAGTCATAATATTTTGAGAATAAAGTATGTTTCAAAAAAAGTTGTAAAGTCACAAGAATAAATGTGATATTTTAAGGATAAAGAAGACTAATGGTAGGGGGGCTGCCAGGATCGATCATTTTAATTATCATTGTCCCCAGTGAAACAGCATGCCCTCTTCAAATGGCACGGCCATTCTCCTGCAACAAAACAGACAATTTTTTATTCTCTAAATGTTACTAATTCTTTATAATTTATTCTCAAAGCCTGTTATTTTTAATTCTTTCAACAGTGATCCTAAAACAGCATCATAGTATATCAAATACATAGTATAGCAAAAATACTTGGTATTATTACTTCAACTAAAGTAAAGGATGTTCCACTATTGGCTCTAGCAACCACTCTAACTTTACCAACTAGCTACCAATGACTTAGCAACCAACTGTTCTTGAAGACATGCATATTTCTAGTAAGCTAATTATTATTTTTATTTCCAAGATGACGGCACACCAGAAGATGATCTTGAGGGTTATTCTCCCAGAGGCGGATATCAGAAAGGTCACCCTGAACATGAGGCCTACTACAGTGGAGGATTTGATATGCAAGCTTAAAGAATCACTAGGACTTGATTACAGCTTCAGTCTCCAGTACAAAGATCCTGAATTCAGTTACGAACTATGCAGTCTGACAGATGTTGAAGAGCTCCAGAAAAACAAACAGTTAAAAGTCATCCCTATGCTTGAGCTGGTACCTGTCTCGATGTCTGATGAAATCTTGAGTGATACAGTACAGCAGATACAGAGGCCCTCTCACGCTCTTCTCAGGAGCGACAGACACCATGGCCAGAACTATTTGATATTCCTACTTTTTCCTTTGATGTGGAGTATAGACTTAGACAGGCAGATCTACTGTATCTTAGAGATGGAACACACCTAAAAGTATCAAAAGTGCTAAAACACAAAATCCTTGAAAGATTGGCAGAGAGCATGTATAGCTACACAGCATACCAAAATAATGCTCAGTTTGAAAGTGCTGCAACAGCACTAATAAGCAAGCACCCGTGTCTCCAGGAACGAGGCTCAACTAGTCGCTGTAGAGGCTGGAAAACCAGTCTGAAATATAAAATGGCCAATTACAGAACGAAGCGTAGGAAATCAGGATGCCTTGATGTTGCGGTAAACCCAGGTAAACGGGGAGGGCATTCAGCCGAAGGAGAACCAGCTAACAAGAATATCAAGAAGGCCAAGAAAGGTGAGCTCAACAACTTACCAAACTTTCCAGAGGGATTTGATCAGTCAGGCCTCGAGGGTGCCCGAAAACTCTTGGTTGATGAAATGCAGAAAAGAACACCGGATGGACAACTTGTAAAACAGAAGATGGACGTGACATTTGCATTGAGAAGAAAAGAGGTGGTGGAGTCTTAACCTGCCATAAGCGAGATGGTAGAACGCTGGCCTGCTATTTTCATGGAAGATCAGGTATGTTCAAGAGAGATAATGCTAATGGTTTTGCCCATTTTGCCCATTTTTGTTGTCTCTGGATATATCTTTGTCATGGTTTCTTAATTTATTCCATTGGCCACTAACTCTTCAAGCCCCAAATTAGAATGTATGTCGCTTGGGATATTGGTCAGGTGTTGCTGGTTGGGTAAGAAACAAAGGGGGTATAATGAGTCAGTGAGTTCCAGATGAGTGCGGATCAACAGGCAAGAGAAGTGGGTTTAATAATGATACACAAGATTCCAAACAAAAGGACAATCCAGGAATTGTAGTCAAAAATACAGGCAAACTAGGTCCAACACATGAATCCCAAAAACCAGCGAACAAATCCAAGAGGGCACGGAGAAATCGAAGTCAAGAGTAAAAACAAGCATAGGTCAGTGACAAAATACAGCACACAACAATCAGAGTAGACGCTCAGTACATTCATAAGTGAAACAGTACTTTGCAATCTGGTCTTTCGAGAGTCCGTGTTTAAATACTGAGTGTCTCTAATCAAAACATAACAGACACAGGTGAAAGCCTTCTGTAATTGAGTGACCGAGATCGCTGATAGGTTCAGAGCTGATCGTCACTGGTCACGTGATCCCCTGTTGACTCCTGGGATATGGAGTTCCTCTGGGACTCCGATCTGACAGGGGAGTTTGCAGTCACATGTTCCCCCATGGCTTCATGGGAGATGGAGTTGGCAACACTGTGGGAGTCTCCCTGAAGAATGACAGGGGGCTACAAGGGGATGGAACAAGATGTGCCCTCAGGCCACAGCAATAATTAGTCTTGAATGTCTGTGTTTTTCTCTGTTTCTTTGTATTTTATAGCTGTACATGGAGTTCAACAGGATTGTGGGCAAGGAATTTTATGAAAGCATCGATCGGCACAGTCTTCATGTCTTCGAGATATTTCAGTCTAAGAGAGGGAACATTGGGCAGCTGTTGGCACAGCTATCATGACAGACTAGGGTTGGTCCATAGCCATTATACTCTTGCATTGCTTATGTAATAGAAATATATCACAGACGCTGCTACTATATTGGTTGTACAGTACAGTCAGAATTCCTTGGTTGGTTCAACTTTATCTTGTTATTCAAGCTATGTATAATTGTGTTGTCAGTTTATTCTCAGAAAGACTAAAGAGCCAACTGATGTTCGGACACTGGTGCTCAGAGGGCTTCCACTTGTCCTTGGTGACGACCCCACAGACTTCTACAAAACAGGCTTTGTAAGTAACCTCTTACTTTCTCAGAAGGACCATGATCATGAATTTTCACCATTATTTGATAGTTCCTGGCTTTGATAAATCCTGTGAGCATAGTTTTATACAATTAAAGAATAAAATATGGTTCCACATATCACTAGTACTGTCTGTCCATCCAGTTTGTATTATTTAGTCAGGTTCCAGTCTGCCATGATGTCCTCTATCTTCCAGCACCCTGGTAAAGTGAGACTGGATAGGTGTTCTTTTGTGCACACTCTTAAAAAGTTGTTCAAGGGTTCTTAAGTTCAGAAAATTGTTATATATAATCATGAACCAGTTGAAAATGAATGAAATTTAAAAAAAACAAAAAAACCTTTGCATGATTAAAGGGTTCTTAGCATTGTGAAAGGGCTCTTCGAGTGGATGGAGAATGTTTTGTCTTTTTGAAAATGCTTCTGTATATCACAAAGGTGTTCTTTTGTATACACGCTTGACCTTAACAATAGAAGAACAATTTTTGGTGCCGTAGAGGACAATTTTCTTTATTAAAGAACTACTTAAGCATCTTTTAAGGGTGCATGGAGCTAAAAAAAAACACAAGGAAAAATGAATTGCAGCACCTCTTTATGAGCTTTTTCCAATCACTATTGGGTGATGTGGCTGTTTTAATCTACTCTAACAGTCATACCATATAATCTACTAACAGTCATACCAATCTCATACCTTCCCTTATGTGTCTGACTCTGATGACTAGACTATATTGCTTAACATTATTGATGGATAATCAATGAGTAATGTTATATTTGTGCTCTTATGCTGTTAGGACTCTGACTCTGCCATAATGAGATTGGGATCCTCCTCGTTCTGCATGAAGGTGCTGTGCTCTCATCCCTCCATCTCAATCCAGCCTCACTGAAGGTCATCATTGAGGGAGAAGTTGTGATGGACAATATTCAAGACCTGCCAAAAGCTATGTGCATTCTTTTTGGGCTTACATAGGCTCTGCATCTCAGCTATCCCAAGTCTATGAAGAACAAATTTCAGTTCATCCAACAGGTGCTTCTCAACGCTGGGCCACAGTGAACTAAAAACCAGATAACAAACACTGAAAAACCAGCTTATACTGTAAATAAAATGCTGGGTAATGGTTGCTTTTGTTTTTTGAAGTGTATTTTGTTTTATCTGTTCTTTTTTCTTTTCCCACTACAACCTGGTGCCTCTGTGTTTATATTTTTATTGTCCCTTCTTTCACTTCAGTAGCCCCTCTGAAACTTAAAGTTTGATAAAATACATGTCTCACATGGTTTCATTGCCTTTGATGCCAAAGAAATGTTTAACAGATGCTTATGTTGTATTATGTAAGAACTGATTTTAGTTTAATGAGGGATAGGAATGTTCAGCCACTTGTGTTCTACAGTACAAGATACAGAAATATATGCTCAGAACTGCATATTAGTGCTCAGTTGATATGATGTAGTTCATCAGTGAAGTTTTGAAGGCTTGTATCAAGTTTTAATGTATGTCTTTGTGTCCAGTGATTGACAAAATACAGCAGATACTGTTAAATGCTATGCATACATATTCCTTCCTCAAACAAGTTTATCATCTATAAATTGTTACCAAGCAGTTTTACATGCTGCCTATTTTCACTTTTCTTTGGGTTGACAAGTTTGCTATTGGTGCAGTAACATTTGAAGTGTAACTTTGCAATGTTTGGTCAATGAAATACATTGGATGAATAGATGTTTAAGTTCTTAACTTTAATTGTTTTTAAACAATGTATTTAATACAGTAATCTCAAAATCAATAAGGAATTTATTAAGTTACAAGAAAACATTACTTAAAATAAGTATATAAGTAATGTTATGTTTATTGGTTGTATTTTTTTGTATGTTTGACTTTAAATAGTTAGTATATAGAACTGAAACTTCAGAAAAGATGATTTCTGTGAACTAATGATTTTGAGTAAAGACTACTGATGTAAACTTGATTTGTCTACTGCATTAAATTAAGGTTCTGTGTTAATACGACTTGTTTAGTTTCAACTTGTGTAAAAACAAACAGAGAAGGCAACGAGTTTCCACGTAATTTTCTAGTAAAGTCAACTAATTTGGGCTAAGAGTGTACAAACAAAAAAGCATAAGTGTTCTTTGGCCCACAGATACAGAATGTTGAGATTTTTTTAATACAGCCCTTTGAGTTGTTGAGTTTGACACCCCTGACCTAGCCTTACCCAACCTTATCCAAAACCTAACCCTAACCTTAACCCAAAACCTGTTTTTGACCCTAATATGTTTTTGACTTGTTAATGAAAGTCTGAACTCTCAAAATAAAGTTTTCTCTTAGCCTTTTGTTTTTTGGGCTGTGTGGATATGCTGCACACCATGCCCCTCCCCCTGCGTGGTTAGGTTCTGGTGCTGGGCCTGGTCTTAGCCCAGTTATTTTCTGGCTCAAACAGACCTGATTCAGCTTGTCAGTCAGTTACAGGGATGCGTGTATTAGAGCAGGATCTGTTCTTTAGCCTTCTGTGAACAGAGCTACGTTCCCTGCTTTAGCTGGCCGGTATGATCGTGCTCTATTGTTATAGTTACAGCTATGTGAGCTTTAGTTAAAATAATGGAAACAACTCAAATGCTACATGCGAACAGAGCTTTAATGGCATGGATGTCTTTCTTCTCAAGAAAAGAATGCGTGGATGACCTTCTCGGGGAATGTGACCTGTGTGTGCGGAACCGGTGGAAATACACGGGTGTGCACATTTCAGACTAAATTGAAACATTTGAAGTTTGACATATAGGTGTAGTTTGATGTCTGGTGTTTTTTTTTTTCTTCATTTCTTTCTTTTGACATTTATGCTTGTGACAAGTCCTCTGATACAGAACTATGATTAAAAAGAGAGAGAGAGAAAGAAGAAAAATGCTTTGTGTCCCTGCGTTGAGAAGATGAAAGTGGGCTGTGTTTGTGGCAGTGTCAAGTTTAGCCTAGTTTGCTCAAGATTAAAGTTCACTTTGCTCCCAAATGGAATCATTAGCCATTCTTGTGGAACACACTGACCAAGGCGCTGTCATCTGGTTTCTTCGCCTTCCATTTACTCCAGCTGTAGGCTGTTACTGTGGTTAGAAGACCCAGAGGAATGAGGAGGCCTCATCTCTGTACCTGCAGACTGAGAGAGCCTCGCTCACATAAATCTTACAGCTTAATTGTCCATAAATTAAACTTTATCAGAAAGAACACAGCCTGTAACCTGGTCTATTAGCATCTCAGTTCTTTGCTCTGTCTGAAAAGAAACCGAGTGGCAGGAGCTTTTTACTTTGAACATCATTTAGATTCACAGTCAAAGATCTGCATCCTTCTGACCATGGGATCCTATTAATAGTCTGGTCAGTGTGATCTTCAAAATCATTGCAAATGGTCTGGTTTCTGATTAACACTGACTCTGGTACATTTTCATATCATATTACCCTCTGTGGAATGAAATGAGATGTAGTTTTAATACTGGGACGATGGTCTGGAATTGGGGAAATATGCTATACATAGCCTATACAGAATCGCATCAGAGGAGCATCAGAGGCAAGAAGGAGGGCCATCCTAATGCTGCCCACCCAAAATGAGCAAGGCCATTATACTCTCTTGGAGTCCTGTCACAGATGGCTGTGGCATCTCCTGGACTTGAATTCATTATCTCCCAATAGTTATACCACTCAAAATTGAGATCTCAAATGTGAGGTAGATGTCCAATATTTGTATTTATATGCAATCAATTTTGCACTAGGTTGTTTGTACAACCATGTTTCCAAAAACGTTAGGTTGGGACACTGGGCAAAATATAAATAAACACAGAATGTAATGATGTACAAATCTTTAAAACCCTATATTTCAATTAGAAAGTAGCACAAAGACAATGTATCAAACGCTGAAACTGAGGAATTTTATTGTTTTTTGAAAAATATATGGCCATTTTGAATTTGATGCCAGCAACATGTTCCAAAAAATGTTGAAGCTGGGGCATGTCCACCACTGTGTTTCATCACCTCTTCTTTTGACATTCTGTAAGCACTTGGGAACTGAAGAGACCAACTGTTGTAGTTTGTAAAATGTTTTCCTGTTTCTGCTTGATATAATTAATTTCAGCTGCTCAACAGTTCAGGGTCTCCTTTGCCACATGTTTTCAGTGGGTGACAGGTCTGGACTGCAGGCAGGCTAGTTTAGCACCTGGACTTTTATGACAGAGCCATGCCGTTGTAGTACATGCAGAATGTGGTTTGACATTGTCTTGCTTAAAATAATTAAGGCCTTCCCTGAAAAAGATGTCCCCTGGATGGCAGCATATGTTGCGAAAACCTGTGTATATTGTTTTTCATTAATGGTACCTTCACAGATGTTCACCTCACCCATGCTATGTGCACTAATGCATCCCCGTACAAACTGTGAGCTGATAACAACCTTATCCTCTTTAGCCTGGAGGATGTGGCATCTATGATTTCCAAAAAGATTTTCAAATTTTCATTAATTTGACCGTTTTTTGAGTAAAGTCTCAGGTCCAAATTAAGTCCCAAGGCAGTTAAGCAGGAATCCGAGAAAAGTGCAACTCAGATCGTGAGTCAATTAAGTTAACTCCAAGTTGAATCATGAGTCAGTAAAGTGCAAGTCTGAGTCAAGTCACGAGTTAACTGTGAGTCCGAGTCAAGTCGCAAGTCAATCACTAATCTGAGTTGAGTCCAGAGTCGTTTAAGCACACATTTGACTGCGAGTGACAGAGAGCACCACAGCTTAGAACTTCAGATTGAGCAGCGTTCAACTTTCACTTCAATAATTAACACTTTCAGACCACTAACCCCTCACGCCTTTTCCCTCTTTTTGTTTTCTCCCTCTCTCTTTCTATTTCTCTTCTCTTACACAGATTCTCCTCAGCCCTTTCAACATGGCGTCTTCCCAGCACTGAGCTCTCCAGGCCCTGAGCTCTGAGTTGGCCCGGCTGGACCGGCAGATCACCGCCCTCCTGACGAGGCAGGGCGAGCTCCTTCAGCAGAAGTCGCAGCTCGAAGCCTCCCGGGAAGTTTCCCCCTCTGTAGTCGCGCCAGCTTCGACTCCTCGAACACCGGGAGATGCCGTTCTCACGCCAGCCCCAGCCCCACCTGGTCCCTGGGAACGCCAGCGCCGCAGACGGCCTTCCAGACCTTCACCGCCACCCCAGCCGGTCTTCACCTCCTGGAACCGATTCGCCGCCCTCAGCTCACCGCCTACGTCTTCACCTACGCCTCGGGCCCCGCGCCCGCCCCAGCGCCTCGTCGCTCTGCACAGGACTCGGTTTATGTTATTGGTAGTTCTATTGTCTGCCATGTTAGAGTCAGAGGTGTAAACAGCCGCGCCACTGTCTCCTGTTTTCCAGGTGCCCGGGTTTTAGACATCGCCAAGCGCCTCACCTCAGCCCTCTGCAGACGCGACGCCTTCGGGACCGTGGTTATCCACGTCGGGACCAACGACATCTCCGACCGACGCAGCAAGGTCCTGAAGGAGCACTACCAGACGCTACTGGACACTGCCAGGAAGAAGATGGACACCAGGATCGTCATCTCCGGCCCTCTTCCCACCTACCGGCGGGGATCCGAGCGGTTCAGCAGTCTCTTCGCACTGCAGTCCTGGCTCTGCGGCTGGTGCGCCTGCAACAGTTTGGGTTACATGGACAACTGGTCCTCGATTTGGGAGCAGCCAGCGCTCTACTGGAGGGATGGGCTTCACCCTAGTCCTCTGGGGTCCGTCGTCCTCTCACGGAACATCGAGAGGGCCATCCGCTAACTTCAAAGCGGTCACGTAAGTAGCGGCAAAAATAGAAACGTTACTGCTCATCATGCTAGTGTTACTGCCAGAAATAAGCCGATTGCTAGCACTTCTACAAATGCTTATTGTGTAAATACAATTGAGACTGTGTCTGTTCCCCGAATAAAACAACACATCAAAAAGCCTCGAAGCGTTTGCCTTAGTAACCTCATTCATATCAGACCAGTTACACTGGTTTACAACGACCACACCGTTGGTCTAAAACTAGGACTGCTTAACATTACATCCCTGACATCTAAAGCCATTACTGTAAATGAAATTATTACAGATCATAATTTTGATGCTCTGTGCCTCACAGAAACGTGGATTAGACCCGATGAGTACCTTAGTCTAAATGAAGCTACTCCCACAGGCTACAGCTATGCACATAGCCCTCGTTTAAGCGGCCGGGGTGGAGGTATAGCAACCACCCATACTAAAGCTTTAGGCGTGAGCCAGAAAGTAGGACATACATTTTCTTCTTTTGAAGTTCTTGTACTTAATATACTTGAGCAAGGAACAAATAAAAATTCATTTTTATTAATTACAATTTACAGGCCACCGTATTCTCAGTTCTTACAAGAATTCTCTGAGTTTCTATCAAGCCTAATAACATTTTCAAGTAAAATAATAATTGTCGGAGATTTTTATATCCACATTGACAACCCTCATAACACATTAAGTAAGGCATTCATATCTATCATAGGCTCCATGGGATTCACCCAAATTATAAAAGGGCCCACACACCACCTCAACCACACTCTAGACTTAATACTGATCTTTGGGGTAGACATAGTTAACTTAGCTGTTCTCCCCCAGAGCACAGCCGTCTCAGACCATTACTTAATCTCATACAAAATCCAGTTTAGTGGTAATGTGCGTTCATCACCATGTTATCAGGTTAAAAGGACTATAACTTCCTCCACAGCTGGCAGCTTTATCAGAAACCTCCCGCAGTTATCAACTTCTGTCAGCTGTCCATCTAATCCTACTGAATTAGATACTATGACCAAATTCCCAGAGGATACTCTTCGATCTACGTTAGACAGTGTAGCTCCATTAAAAAGCAAAATAGTACGGCAGAGAAAACTCGCCCCTTGGTATAACGATCACACTCGAGCTTTAAAACAGACTGCCAGACAACTAGAGCGAAAATGGCGTCTGACTAAATTAGAAGTGTTCCAGCCTGGAAGGAGAGCCTTATAGACTATAGAAGAGCTCTTACGGCAGCACGCTCAGCCTATCTCTCCTCTCTCATAGAAAACAATAAGAACAATCCCAGACTACTATTTAGCACAATTTCTAAACTAACAGAGAACAAAACAGTCACTGAACCCCAGATGCCATCAGCCTATAGCAGCAATGATTTTATGAATTTCTTTAGTGATAAAATCGAAAAAATTAGACAGAAAATTCTGAACACACAGTTAAACTCCACAAACCTGCTGGCTTATAATTCCAGTCTAGACTCTGAGAATATTACAGTCACTGCAGATAGGCTGGAATCGTTTACATTACCTCAAGAAATGTATCCAAGATCCTAGAAAAAGTGGTAAACAAACAATTAAGCTCTTATTTGCATAGGAATAATCCACATGAAAAATTTCAGTCAAATTTAGGCCACATCACAGTACAGAAACAGCACTAGTAAAAATTATAAATGATCTTTTATTATTCACGGACCAAGGAAATGTGTCTTTGCTAGTCCTCCTTGACCTTAGTGCAGCATTTGACACAAACTCTATCCTACTAGATAGATTAGAAAACCTTGTAGGGGTAACAGGAACAGCTCTTTCCTGGTTCAGGTCCTACCTCACTGATCGCTATCAGTTTGTTAATGTAAAGGGTGAATCATCTGTTCTTACAAAAGTAATGTATGGTGTTCCACAAGGCTCTGTTTTAGGACCTATATTATTCACAAAGTGATAGACGCTGATCTGTCCTTCGACACACATATAACTAATATCACTCGAACAGCCTTCCTGCATCTCCGCAATATCGCTAAATTAAGAAATGCGTTATCCCTACAGGACGCAGAAAAGCTAGTTCATGGCATTCATTACTTCAAGGCTAGATTGTTGTAATGCCCTGCTGTCTGGATGTCCCAGCAAAAGCCATAACAAGCTTAAGCTAGTCCAGACCGCTGCAGCCAGAGTCCTCACAAGAACCAGAAAGTTCGACCATATTAGTCCAGTTTTA
The DNA here is from genome assembly GCF_015220715.1 of Pygocentrus nattereri. Taxonomy (NCBI): domain Eukaryota; kingdom Metazoa; phylum Chordata; class Actinopteri; order Characiformes; family Serrasalmidae; genus Pygocentrus; species Pygocentrus nattereri. The sequence goes on from NC_051211.1 coordinate 48,156,666, forward strand.
TCAACCCTGCACTGGTTACCAGTTAAATTTCGCATTGATTATTTAGCTCTAAACGGACTCGCCCCTCAGTACCTGAGTGAGCTTCTCTCCTACTATGAACCATCGCGCCTACTTCGATCACAAGGCGCTGGCTTACTACTGGTACCTAGAATTAATAAAGTTACATCAGGGGGGAGAGCTTTCTCATACAAAGCCCCCCAGCTCTGGAATAATCTTCATGTTAATATTCGGGAATCAGACACAGCCTCAATCTTTAAGTCTAGGCTAAAAACTTACTTGTACAGTCAAGCATTTGGTGATTAGTCTTCCCTGTCAGGTCTAGACCTGCTGGAGTCTCCACTGCTCTGTTTTACTGTAATCTGTGGTCAGTCACTCTTTACAGAACTGACTCTGTGTTTTTCTTTCCTTTCTCTGCCGAGCTGATCAGCTGCCCATCCTGTGTGTCTGATGCTGTTGCCTCTTCTGCCTTGATTGGTGCTGCTGCTCACCAGCCTTCTGGACCGGTTTGACCACCACTGAACTTCTTGCTTTACATCGCTGTGCAGTCCTCACCCTCAGATCTTTTCTTTTCCCACTTTACTATAATACTTCATATTAATAATGTTTGCTAACCGGTGTCGACCGTAGGAGGATGGGTTCCCCTTCTGAGTCTTGGTTCCTCTCAAGGTTTCTTCCTCTTTTAGGGAGTTTTTCCTTGCCACCGTCGCAGCTGGCTTGCTCATGGGGGCTCGGACCCAGATTTTCTTTCTTCTTTTCTCTTCTCTCTGTAATACTGATTGTTCTGTAAAGCTGCTTTGTGACAACACCTGTTGTAAAAAGCGCTATATAAATAAATTTTGCTTGCTTGCATTTGAGTCAAGTCACGAATAACTTAAGCATGAGTCCAAGTCAAGTCAGAAGTCAGTTTAGCATGAGTCCAAGTCAGTTAATGAATCATTTGGTGAGAGCCCAAGCCAGTTTATGACTCAGTTATGTGCATGTCTGACTCAGTTACGTGCAAGTCTTGCGACAGTTAAGTGCAAGTCCAAGTGTGTGAGTTAAGCACTAGTCAGAGTCAAGTCACCAGTCAGTTAAGTGTGAGTCAGAGTCAAGTCACCAGTCAGTTACTCACTAGTCTGAGTTGAGTCACAAGTCATTTAAGCAAAATTTGAGTTGAATCACGTCAGTTACACACAAGTCTCAAGTAAATTAAGCACCATTCAGAGTCAAGACACATTTCAGCACAAGACCAAGTTAAATCACAAGCCTTGTCATGAGTCAGGTAAGCATGAGTCAAAGTCACACCATGAGTCAGGTCAACATGTGGCTCAAGTTCAAATCACTAATTTGAGTCACCATCTCTGGTGTGAATATAGTGCACAGAGTTTAAATTGAGACACAGAGGTAGTCAAGCATCTCTAAGGCCCAAGATTCTGTGTTTGCACTTAACTAATCATCACTACCCACCACTACCTCTTGTCCTATCGCCTGAGGGGGAGCAACATTACACCAGATGACAAGGTTATCACTCCCCTGCTCCAGCAAACGTCATCCATTTGCACTTCTTATTATGCAAACTAATTCCTCACCTGCGGACATTTTCCCCATTTGGTGGCAGTGCCTATGAAAGGAGGATTATCAGTTTCCAGCCTTCTACTCGAGGGGAAAAGATTCTGAATAGCGCTGTGACATCTGGCTCAGCATACACTCGCACACACACTCCCACATGCACGCATACACAATCGAAAGGGAGGACAAAGACTACCTGCCATTTTTGCCTCCGAACCTGCTTTCAGGTTTCCATTACATCAAAAGGGTGTATGGACAAGGCAGAGAGAATAATGCATGTAGCTGGTAATTTATGTGTAATACAATAACATATAGCACCTGAACTTCTGAACACCTTGAGCCAGCTTTGATGATGCATTCAAAGCGGCACCTGCATTACAATAAGAAAGCCATATTAGTGTATATCTGCCTGCAGGTCATTGCTAGTAGTTACAGTATTGAGTTGCTCAGGATCTGATACGATGATGAAGTCCTTGAATAAGGGTCTCACTCCATATCATGGCTTGTATGAGCTAGAATACTCTGGTATCATCTATAGATTTATTTTCTGACAGAAAGGAATTAGAATGAGAGATATATGGGCATTTTTGTGTTGGGAATGTTATAGGCTCTTCTCTCAAGGGAGAATCACAGGCCTATTCTGCAAGCACTGATGAACTACAAGCCCAGAAAATAGGTAGCCAACCTATTCCAACACAACGCAGCAGCAGCAGGCCCCAAGAGTATTCAGTTCAATCAGTAAAGCTGGGGATTATCTCACATATAATCAGGAAGGCTATAGCAAGACCAAAACACCATGGTTGTGTTCTCTGGCACATGCCAATTGGTTGTCTCTGACAAAGCTATAGGATGTGTGGAAAAGTTGGTAATTTTGGTGTGTTGTTGGTAAGACTATATCATCATTGTCCAAAGACACACACACACACACAAACACATTTTCTAAGACACTTAACCTTCTGGGCTGCGTGGGGCAGGGGGTGCTATTCCAGCAGTCATTGGGTGGAAGGAAGGATACACCCTGGACAGATACATGTATCTCCATTTTTTCAATATAATTGAATATACTGCATATATATAAGCACAGTAAACTGATAACTGGACCAACCAAAAATATATTTACATAAACTTACATTGAACAGCCTTCTCCTGTAAAGCTACTATTTTGGAGATGTTTTCTTTGAACAGTGACGATATGTTAATGGGCCACTGTAGATGCTCATCTCATCTTTAAGCAGCATTCAACTAAAAAAAATCGGTGATACATCCAGAAATTTAGTCTTTGTTCCAATTACCGTGTCAAAATCTGCCTCCAGAGTAGTTACAACACTTGACTGGCTGCAACATCATCTATCACTATATAAAAGAAGCACAATATGGCATTCTCAAAAGGGACGATGTGCTGTAAAGTATAGCTACAATAGTTAACTGTTACATACAATAGATAGATACAGTATATAATACATAGAACGCTATTGATCTTGAGGAAAATTGCAACATGGCAGGAACATACAAAAGCATGAACATCCTAACATGCATTAACTAGCTGACAAAAAACAAAGACATAAAGGAGATAAAAACAAATTTACAAGGTCCAAAATAGAAGGTTTCCACTGTTTTTAATTACATTTAAAATTTAAGAGTTTGAGAATAAAGTCGTAATATTTTGAGAAAAAAAAAGTTGTGTGATATTTTGAGAATAAAGCCATTTTTCAAGAATAAAATGGTAACATTTTAAAAATGAAGTCATAATATTTTGATAAAGTTGTAGAATTACAGCTTTAAAGTGGGTTGTTACCAGGAAAAGATGCAATACTGTAACCAAAAGGTTATGGATGGTTAGCAAACTCCTTGTGTTAAAGGTCGGACCTTGAGGAGTTGGTGGAGTTATACTTCATCAATTTCTCCCATGAGAAAAACTCAGTCTCCTGGCACAACAGCACCTGATTGTTATTAAAATAGGAAATGGTTGAAATGGCTGTGCAAGAAATTTTATATAGAACAAAAAATACATGAACTTGATGGACTCTTAGGCAGTGTCGTCTACAAGGCTATGGGCGGATACATCTCTGTGCCTTTCAGAAAGGGCATGCAGTTTCACAGGAGACAGTGAGAATCATGATCAAATGATCGATCCTAAAGGAGTGCATTCAGCATCTTCGTCATTGCCAATATAGCAATCAAGGTCCCAATGCATTATGGCAGCCCCCCTACAATTAGCCAACTTTATCACCTGAAAAAGCATGTTGAGTTTATTCTTGTAACTTCACAACTTTATTATCTATTTTATTTATGTATTATCTATAGTATTTATTAAACATATTATTTTGATGTTTTTTAATAGTGGCCCTAAATTGCCATCACAGAATAATAATACAAGGCACTTGAGTGCAAGAACATGATTCCTAAAATTTTCAGCCAGTGCTATTACAGACAGTAGCAGACTGCAAATAGTTCTTCATATGTTTCGGCTGAAAAAATCTCCTGAAGTGCGACATTGTCTAGAGCTGGTTAGCCACCTATGCTCGTAAACTCCAAGAGCATCTTAAACTGGCACCAGAGTTGTACACAGCGGTCTGGATCATGTACCCTACTCTGCCCACACACCAAGCATGCTCTGGTGTACTCTCTGGTGATGTAGATAAGGCAGTCAAATGAGACTTCCAGCAATAAAATCCACCTCATTACACCAACACAGAGCTAATGGCCAAGTGTCAGTGCTAATGTCCTGGCACAGCCTAAAGAGTGCAGCCCACGAATGTGGAAGCCTATGAATAAAGGTTTCTCATACCCCTTTCAGGCATTATCTCTTCAAGCAATTTGAATTTTCCTATAAAACATTAACACTGGCTATCAGAACAGCCTAATAGAGCCGGTCAATACAGCGGCTGCCGTGAGACCCCAATCACAGCATTGCCACTTTTTATTTATAGGAAAAATAAATAAATAAGTAAGAGGATTCTTTGATGTTCTCAATGTGATTGCTGAAATCAGTTGTTTTGAAATAGATTTGAGATTATTAAAAAAAGAGAGAAAGTGTCAAGGTAGAGGTGGGACCACAAAAAAGGAGTAATGTTGTAAGTATGCCACAAGCTACAGTGAACGTCAGCAGATTCTCAAGTTTAATTACAACGGATGTTTGGTCAGCACTTCAGACGCAATTACACATTGCTTTTACTTACGGACGAGCACTGGTCAACTGGGGAGAATCATCGTTTCAGAGCAAAGCGAAAAAAGCAGGAAAATACTCGCACCAACATGGTTAAGAGAAGCAGCAAAGAGCCTTGAGAGTGATCTACCCCTCTTTTCTTTTTTTCTCCATTGAAAAGCTCTTCTTCTGCCTGCCATTCACCAAAGTCTGAATAACAGTTCTGCTTTGTGATCAGAGGTTAGGGTTTTTTCAGCGCTTTATTGCTTTCCTTTGGTCTGAGTCGTCCTTGTATCCCTCTTTCATTCTTTGTCTCTTTCTGCCTCCCTCCACCTCTCTACTTTTCTCTTCCTCAGCCCCGTCCTCAGCTTTTGGAACACACACTGAGAGGTATGCAGTGATTTGGCAGGAGAGTGTGTGATACTGGAGAGTGTGTGATACTGCAGGGTTCTGGTTTGAGGCCCAACTCCCGGAGCCAGTGTTATAGCCTTCCACCTGCCGACCCAGGGGGATGCCCGGCCCGCCCTGTGGCTTCGCGGGCTGCTTCCTGTGGTACAGGCAGGCCAGGGGGAAGTCGTTAGCTCCTCCCTGCAGCGATCTTTTAATTCAGTACAGCTTACCGCTGAGATCTCCTGTCCACTGCAACAGAATGCTGCCTACTTACCTTACCTGTGCACTACTTACACTACCTACACAAGTGCCCTGTTTACACTACCAATGCACTACTTACACTACTACTGCACTACTTATAGTCCCAGTGCACTATTTATACTACCAGTGCACTACTTTTACTCCCAGTGCACTACTTATCCAATGCAGTAATTACACTACCAGTAAACTACTTATATAACCAGGTCAGTATTTACACTATCAGTACTCTACTTACAGTACCAGCCTACTACACTACCAGTGCACTACTTACACAACCTACACAACCAGTGCACTGCTTACACTACCACCACCCTGCTTATACTACCAGTGCACTACTTATACTGGCAGTGCACTATTTACACTACCAATGTACTACTTACACTACCAGTACACTACTTAAACAACCAGCCTACTACCTACGCTACCAGTATCCTACTTACGCTACCATTGCACTACTTACACTACCAATGCACTACTTACACTACCAACACATCTAGTGCACTGCTTACACTACGACTACCACTATTAGCAGTGCACTACTTACACTACCAGTACACTGCTTACACTACTGCTGTACTACTTATACTACCAGTGCCCTACATACACTATCACTGCACTAACTACTTATGTTTCCAGTGTACTACTTTCACTACCAGTACACAACTTGTACTACCAGTGCATTGCTTACACTACTATGGCTATACTTACACTATTTAGAATAACAATGCTTACACAACCAGTACACTGCTTACATAGCCAGTACACTACTTACACTACAGTACTCATACACTATCAGTGCTATACTTACACTACTCACATGACCAATGCACAACTTAAACTTCCAATGCACTACTTACGCTACCATTGAGCTACTTACACTACCAGTACACTACTTACACTATAATATGTGGTTGGATAGTATAGTGGTTAACACCTCTGCCTTCTACGCTGTAAACTGGGGTGCAATCTCCCACCAGGGCAAGCACCCTACCCTATACCAATAAGAGACCTTGGGCAAGACTCTTAACACTACCTTGGTCTACCTGTGTAACAATGATCAAATTGTAAGTCGCTCTGGATAAGAGCGTCTGCCAACTGCCATAAATGTAAATGTAATATGCACTACTTACGCTACCAGTGCTATACTTACACTATGTGCACTACCAGTACAGAAGGAACACTAATACAAATAGAAATGCATTTTTTGTGTGTGTGTGTGTGTGTGTGTGTGTGTGTTTGTGTGTGTGTGACTGGAAAGCTCAGTTTGTCCTAACAATGGAAAACTGTTATGAAATAGTTATGTTTTGCATCAATTCACCAAACCACAACCTGTTAGAGTTATCCCAGACTATGTAACTAGTTAACTGTAAACTGAAATTTCCACTCATGCCTCGTTTGGTTGAAAGGTTATGTGAAAAAAATTTTTTTTAATTTGTAGCAGATATGTTTGGGGTGCTTCCATAAAAATATTAATCTTTCTTCAATATGTTAAACGTGACTTAGTAAAGGCTAAAATACCATGGTGTTTAACCACTGTTTGTGCTGCCTAGTAACTCGCAGGCATGGCCTTGCAAAGGACCTTGTTGATTACACCGAGGAAGTTACACCACATTATTGAGAACATGACTGTCACTCATCCATCCAGCAGGTACTTTCACTAAGCATGCAGTTAGAAGGGGAAAAGGAAGGCATGAATTTTAGCTAAAGCCACTCTTTAGCTGGGAGGCAGCCCGTTCTCTGCAAAGCTGGCGTTCCACCAAAAGCAGCCACTAGAATTGAGCCCATGATGCTGTCATCGCTCTCTGGGCAGCCGGTCGACAGCAAGCTGCTCACGTGCCACAGCCAAGGAGCCTCAACCTGCTTAATGCCACTGCTATATTATGGGTGTCATATGAAGTAAAAAACAGCAGTGTAAGACTGTGTTTGGGCGATTGTTGATGTAACTGCACTCTGTACTGCAAATGTACCATTACGATGGATCAGAGCAAGGTAGAATGCTGTCAACCAACACACTTCAACCAATAAAACGTAAAATGACATGCCTCACAGTGTCAGTGACTTTACATGCATTTAGTACTTAAGATGTGTAAGCAAAGATTTGCACTGATTATTTTTATCTGAGTATCTGAGTAAGAGTAAGCAGAGGAGGCAGTGGATAGGGCAAGATGGAGGCAGATGATCCGCTGTGGCGACCCCTAAAGGTAGCAGCCGAAGGAAGAAGAAGATCTGAGTAAGAGTAATGATAATATGTCTACGCGTTACATTACAAAAATCCAATGTAAACGGTATTATAATTTGTTTCTCAATCACGTTCAATAAACCTGAATGAATTAAATAATGTGTAAATTAGAAGCACTGGTAGGACTTATGCAATTTGTTTACGTAACATTTATGTATTTCTAAAGAGTTAATAGTACCTTCTGTATTCACAGCACAATTACTTAGGCTGTGAAAATGTATTAATTGACAATACATGTTAAATTCACAAACTGTATTAAACAGTATTTGCTGAGTCACATTACAAGACACAAGTCTAACATAACTTTATAGATTTCAGCTGTGATCAAATTCCCTGCTTTAGAATTTCTATTCACTCCCAGCTGAACTATTAATTACAGCAGATGTTTATCTGCACCTTGCAGCTCTCATGCTAACCATCATGCCAGTTAGCCAGCTAACGCTATCAGTCACTTCATGCCATGCTATCGTGTCGAGGTCATCTACAGTTACAAAAGCCATTAACTGTTGATTTGAATATTAATGGAATACAACTTTATATACTGGTTCACAATAAATCACTGCCACTGTTTATTGAATCTACCTTTTGCACCCATTAACATGACAGCAGACCTAGCAAGGATGCTAGCTGGCTAGTTAGCTGTTGTCTAGAGTATCTCTCAAAATAAGCAAAATGGAACATTAATATCTGGTCAAAAACATTGAAAACACAAATTAAGTTAACACGCATCAGTGTTTCATCGCAGTTGCACTGAATAACAAAGGATGGCAGGAGATTGTAAAAATAAAAAGGGACATCTCATGTCCACCATGCCAGCTGAAGCAACTTCATCATGATGGCTTGATCATGTGTGTCCTGTTACTGTTGCACAGGCACACTGCCTCCTAATAAGATGATTAGTGGAAAAATCTAACAGATCTTGTACAATTCAATTAAATGAGTATTGGATTTATCCAAATTGGGTTGCGTCTAATGATTAGAAATAAGTAAAGCATTTTTTTAATGTTTTTAAAACATGTTTTAGGTAAAATATTTGATTGTTTCCCATACCTCTCTTTTCTATCATTTCATTTTAGAATCTAAAAAGAGAAGAACAGCATCCAACCAACTTCACTATCTGTGATGAGAATTGTTGGATGCACTAGGTTCAGCAGGGAACTCAGCACTTGAGGTTTTTAGACTTCTAATTGATTTGTTTGTTACTTTTATTTCTTCTTGAGTCATCATTTCATTGATGTTACAGTCATTTTACTGAAATATGCTTTTAGGCTACTCTCCCCACTTTCATTGAAATTATACCTTAAAAGTTGCTTGAGGGAAACTTCACATAACGTTTTGAAGAACATAACAGACCCAATGTGGTGAATGTCCTGAGAGATTTTAGTGTCCTTTTAACAAAACTCAAATAAGTCAGCTTTCAGTTCTGGCTTAGTCTCTTTTCTGCCTCTTTTCTCCAAATTAGAACATCAAAACAAAAGACCTCAGTAGAGGGAGAGAGGGAACATAAGTAACGGCAGAATAATATGAGTGAGAGTAATCATCCACCTCTCCCCCCACTCTCTCATACTAAAGTACACCAATTATTTGCTATGTGGCTATCACATTGATCCTTCTACTCTTAAGCACTATTGAAGCTGGATTACTTTCATCAGAGGAGGTTCTGTAATGCAATTTGTAAGGGACATTATTGGCTCATTCATCCAGGATGCATGTGCAATTTCCCCAAATATCTTGGACTGAAACATAATGGATGTGCACAGTATTACACAACAGGAGCTACACTCAATAACAATAACAACACAGCACAAAATCCTGTTTATTTGCACTATTTGTTATCAGCTAAGTTCAAATAAGACTACTACTAATCAAGGAGGTCTGGGTTCAACGGAAGACATAAGGTAATTCACTCCATGAGTATCATTCACACTGGATTGCAATTACTTATCAGCTTAGATTACAGAACCTCCACAAGTAAAATGAAGCAAGCTTGTACCAAACATGTTATGTTATGCAGTTCTGCTATAAGAGCAGCACAAATAATCTGTCAGTTGAGATGGAGTCACAGTGGAGAGGTATCATTACAAACAGCAGTTCCTGGGATTCGTTACAGATACTGGAGATTTTGTCTTTGAACCAACAAGTTGGTACCTTTTAGAAACTGAACAGTTAATTCATTTAAATTCATCACTTAATTTGGCTTTGATGCATTGGAAAGCTGCCAGAATTTTATCGTGCCAGCTTGCCACCTGCTGGGCACCACTGGCCCACTGGCCTGCTATCACTGGACCTCTGTAGTAAAGCATACGAGGGTGGGAAAATCATGACTGACCACTCACACACTGATACTGTCCATTGTCTTGTGAGGCCGAGGCAGAGCATCCCTTTGCTGTAACCACTTGCACATCAGTACAAATACTGTTGCGTACAAGTCAGAATACAAATATTATCAAGTATTTAAAAAGTCCAACAACAAACACTTCCAAGATCATGACAAGTTTAAGTACAAATAATACCAAATCCAAGTCAGAGTACATATACAGTTGAGTCCAAGACAAGTCTAAGTACAAATACTGTGATGTCCAAGACATGCCTACGTACAAATACTATGATGTCCATGACAAGTCTAAGAAACAAATACCATCAAGTCCAAGACAGGTTTAAGTACAAATGCTATGATCTCCAATATAAGTCTGAGTACAAACACTATCAAGACCATAATGAGACAAAGTACATATACTTTGTTCAGACCACAGACAATTTAAGTAAAAATATTATTCAGTCCAAGTCTGAGTACAAATACTTTCAAGTCAAAGACAAGTCTGAGTACAAGTACTATCAAGTCTAAGTCTGAATACAAATATTACCAAGTCCAAGACATGTTTGAATACAAATTCTATCAGATCCAAGACAGGTCTGAGTACAAATAATATGAAGTCCAAGTCTGGGTACAAATACTATCAAGTCCAACACAAGTCTGAGTACAAATACTGTCAAATCCAAGACAAGTCTGAGTGCAAGTACTATTAAGTCCAAGTCTGAGTACAAATACTATCAAGTCCAACACAAGTCTGAGTACAAGTACAATCAAGTCCAAGACAAGTCTGAATGCAAATAAAATCAAGTCAATCTGAAGTTCAAATACAAACACTTTATCCAAGATAAATTTGAGTACAAATATTATTGAGTCGAAGATAAGTGCAAGTACAATACTCTCAAAACCTACTGAGTACTATGTAGTCTATAAAAAGTACTAGTACTATTGAGACTATAAAAAAGACCTTCAGTACTAATGCACAAACAAAAATACAGATCAATTTTGTTCTTAAGGTGGGGGCTACTACTCCTGTCCGCTTTGTGTAGGTGTAGTACGCTTCTTTCATGTTAGTTTTAAATTTATATAGTGTATTTTGGTTAATCAGCAGTGAACTGGTCACAGAAGGCTACAGGGCACTGCGCCACCAGCACTATGACAGAGATAAGCAAACAGCCCACCTCTCCTGGCAGATTCCAACCACCAGTTCACTGTTTGCTTTTGTTTTCCAGGTCTCAGCACGTGCATCCCCATATCCCCACACACAGAGATGCAGCAGGAGAACCCCCCCCCTCTCTCTCTCTCACACCTCCAGACACACATCCACTTTTGCGCTTCTGCAGCCACCCAGCAGCAACAGCGGGGCACAGCCACTGGCAGCCTCACCCGCCTGAGGAGGGTGCTGAGAGTGTGTGTGTGCGTGCCAATAGCTGTGCTGAAATGTGGCTGGCATATTAAAGACAGCCCACGTCCCCCCCAGCTATGGCTGACCCCTGTCAAGATACGAAACAATGCATCTAGAAAAAAGAAATATAACAGACAAGAATTAAAGCAACTGCTGCATAAGCAGTACCACCTCTTAGAGAGTGTGTGAGAGTGAGAGAGAGGGAGAGAGAGAAAGAGTCTTTATAAACCAGTCCCACACAAGCACAGCAGATGCATCTCTGCCTTCCGTGGCTCTGTTTGCATTTTAACAGTGATAGCTGATACATTGATTGAATATCCAATGCTTCCAAATGCTCCCCCTGCATGCTGTTTGCATTACTAATCTGTTACCTTAGGAGAACTCTGCTCTAATAGACACTTGGAAGCTGAACAGTGCAGTTAAAAGTACAGACAGTTGCACATGTGCTCACAAACGTTGTTTCATAATGTGTCCCTCAGAAACATTGAAACGACTGGCGACATTCACATAAAGAAATAAAGCAAGCAAACATCTTAGGAGGATTCATTTACCCTTCAGTGTTGTGAATGGTACATCATCATTATTTATTCATTTATTAAATTCAGAGTACAACCTGTATTTATAGGTTACACTTCCAAATTTTTTTTTTTTGGGGGGGGGGTAAAAAAAGGCAAAAAAGTAAGGAGTGGCTTTTCATTCAGAACAGGACTGTGTGCACAGTAAACAGTTTTCACATACACACATTCTCTAAACCACTTATCCTCCTGGGTCACAGGGGGTGCTGGAGCCTATCCCAGCAGTCTTTGGGCAGAAGGCAGGAAACACCCTGGACAAGTCATCAGTCCAGATATACACAATCACACCCAGGGGCAATTTAGCGTGACTACATGTCTTGGTATTGTAGGAGGAAACCCACACAGACACGAGGAGAACGTGCAAACTCCACACAGAATGGACCCTGGCCGCCCGGCTGGGGAATCAAACCCAGGCCCTTCTTGCTCTGAGGCCGCAATAGCAATTGCAGTGCACTCAAGTGTTCTCCTATTCTACTTTTGAATACAAATGTGCAATTAATTGAATTAATTTGCTTGTTTCAATAAACCATATTCAGTAATTCACAAATAATTAACCCTTTAATTATTAATAATTCCATGTTTATTACACACCAACGCTTATTGTTTAGTTACTGAAGGGACTTCAGTGCAAATTAGCTGAGCTATTCTTAGGGTATAGAAGGGTGTACAATAAATTTGGGCTTGCTGGTGGGTTCTGGCCATTCAAGGGGTTAATCTCAAATCACACAATGCGCTCTGGTGATAACTGTGACTTCTACAGTTCTTTGAGGCCCTTCACTTCCAGTTCTATACTTCAGTTACTCGCCCTTATAACTGCATACCTTGCACGGTAGTTTCATAGTCGTTACTGAATAATTCATGCTAGAGGAATGAATCAGAATCAAGCTTTGTTGGCCAGGTATGCTTACACAAATAAAGAATTTGGTTTTGTTTACAGGAGCTGACAGTGTGCGGTATCAGACAAGCATTTACATGTAGTGAATAAAATAAAATAAATATCAAATAAAATAAAATACAAAAAAAGCAAGCATCCCTACCATCACTTACCCACCCTCACACACACACACACACACACACACACACACACACACACACACACACACACACACAGTCATACCTGTAACCTTTGATAATGATAAGTCTTAATATCAATAATTTACAATCATATTCAAAAGTGAACAGCCAGTAGTGAAATGACATGTTTTGTTGTCTAGGTGAAAACACATACTCTACAGAAAACACACTTAAATTTGACATTTTTAGCAAAATTGTATGCACAATGTCTATTTATTTGCTGATTTTAACATACTGGATGAAAATAAAGCATAACGATTACAATGCACCATAACTTTTGATTGGACCATATTTTATGCTGTACCGATTTCTGAGTATGTTAAGCACAGCAAATAAACAGTAACTGTGCATTAAAATGTACAGACGTATGTCTCTGTAGAGGATGTGTTCATTTATTTCTACTCAGAAAATCAACAAAACCAGACTGTCAAACTTTTGCATACGGCTGTAATAACAAAGCAATTTTTTGGATAAATGGCTACATCACATTTTATATCTTAAACTGTAATTATAACATTGCCAAAACTCAACAGTTGTATGTTTATTTTCTGATCCTGTCTGTATCTGATCTAACTGTATGATCTAAAAGTAACATTAATGTAGGCTTGATTCTGCCCACACTGGGTACAACATGACATACATAACTGACAAACTTGTTTTCTGTAGAATCTAACAAGACAATCTAAATATGCCTATTTCCTTTCTAATGACAGCATTCACACCAGTGCTGAATGTTTTCAGAGATTGCACTGGATAATGCAGCTCTGAGGCCCAATCTCAAAATCGAATTTCTCTACATTCAGAATCTATAAACTGGAGCATTCAGAGTACATAAAACATTCATTCTTAATTGTATTTGAAAGGAAAATACAAAAGAATTTATTATATTGCTAAAAAGTTAGATTTTTTATAATATACATATTGGATATTTAATTATATAGCATCTTATTTGCATATCTAAATGTAGTTATTGGGAAAACTTTACAAACAAAACTTGTAAGACTATCAATAACCACCTAGCTAAAATCCATTGTGATGTCTGTTTTACCATATTCACCTGCAGTGTCTAAGGGGTTAAATCTTTTACGTATAAGGAAAATGTTGCATCTTTGTGCACCCATACAACCCATCTTCAGAGCAAGGTTAAATTCCCTTAAATAAATCTCGCCAAAAAGATCATACAATGATGTAAAAAGTCAACTCATAAAAGATGACAGGTCTAGTTCATTGAAAACAATTAGAATGCTGTGTTCTCAGAGAGAAAATAGATCAAGCATCCGTGTGAAAAAGCTTTTGTTTCATAGCATTACAGTGAAGCTGAAATAAGGCCTGCTTCATTGAAGCTTGGATCAGAGGCTTGGCTTTACAAAACATTGGCAATTGGAGACGTCTGCTTCATGAATGGCAATCGTGTTCAGCGATTTTAGAGTCAGAGTCTTTATAAATCGTATTTAAAAAGTTGCCATCTTTCTTTACTAACATACTAAAGATGAACAAAACTACAACCCCAATTCCAAAAAGTTGGGATGCTGTGCAAAATGTAAATAAAAACAACATGCAATGATGTGCAAATCATTTAAACCCAATATTTAATTGAAAATAGTACAAAGACAACAAAACAAATGTTGAAACTGAGAAATTGTTTTTGAAAAAATATATGCCCATTTTGAATTTGATGCCAACAGCACATTCAAAAAGATGGGACGGGGGCCTGTTTACCACTGTGTTTCATCATTGCTTCTTTTAACAACACTTTGTAAGTGTTTGGGAACTAAGGAGACATATTTTATATGTCATATTTTTCATTTTATAATATGCCAAATGTTATCAGTGTGTAACAGGTCTGGACTGCAGGCAGGCCAGTTTAGCGCCCCGGCTCTTTTAATACAGAGCAATGCTGTTGTAACACAAACCGCAAAAATGTGGCAAGGCCTTCCTTGAAAAAGACGTCGTCTGGATGGCAGCATCTGTTTCCAAAACATGTATATATCATTCAGCATTAATGGTGCCTTCAGATGTGCACGTCACCCACACCCTATGCACTAATGTCCCCTATACCATCATGAATACTGGGCTTTTGAACTGTGCATTGATAACAAGCTGTGTGGTCTTGTGTCCATGATTTCTGAAAAGAATTTCAAATGTTGATTGTTGGGCCACAAGACACTTTTCCACTTCCCCTCAGTCCATTTTAAATAAGCTCCAGGCATATATTTTTCAAAAAACAATAACAATTGATATGTTGTCTTTGTACTATTGCCACTGAAATATAGGGTTTAAATGATTTGCCCATCATTGCATTTTGTTTTTCTTTACATTTTACACAGTGTTCCAACTTTTTTTCGAACTGGGATTGTATAACTAATGATACCATTTGTTCTGTACAGATGTTCACGTTTGCCCAGGTCTGCACAGGCTACACAGTTAAAGAGGATAAATTATGCATATTTTCAATGTTGATGATTTCATTTTTGGGGTCTACTACAACTGATTTACACACTTCAGCTTTCCCTAAACACAATATTTTTCTCATATGGTACATGTATATTCATCCTCTGCCTGAAATACTTAGAACTCCTTCTTCTTTAAGCCTCACCTCTCAGTGAACCTAGTGTGCTATTACTGGTCAGCTCGCCCACTTTGTTCAGAATGGTCACAACTGAAATTCCATTGCGCATCTTCCAAATGCCGCTCTTTGTTTGAGGGCATGCCATGCTTGCTGGTTGCTGCCTAGTAAGCACTGTGTTACGAGATGACATCACCTTGTAACGGAGAAAAGGGCTGGAATTCTAAAGAAGCGTTTCAGGCAGAGTGTGCACTCTGGGCTTTGTAACTTTGCAGACCGTTCACATGGACAAAAAGCTACATAACATACTAATGGATACGGAAAAACTGGAAAAGTATAATGGGTCATCTTTAATGACATGGAGGCTTTTTCAGAGTGCCTCTAAATAAATCTGCATCAAAGAGCAGAGATGTATGCTAATAATACACATGAGCATTTACTCCATCAAGAACAGATCATTTCTACAAACTCAGCTGGAACTCAGTGGAGAACATTGTCTTTCTCTTCTCAGAAGTCTTTTTCACAGGTCACTGCAAAATGGAGTCACAGAAAGACTGATGTTGGGCGCAGCACCATGCTAGAAGCCCCTCCTTCTTCCTATCAGACTTCCTATAAATTTTAATTTTCCATCTCCTTTGACAAAGTTTTCACACCGTATCACCTCCACATGTCCTCCCTGTTGCTCAGTTCTATCTCTCAGCCCTGCCAGCGTTCAACAAGGGGGACTGACCTACTATTTCAAAGTTTGGTTTGTAAAAAAAAAAAAAAGTTTCTAGCTCCAGAAATCCAGCCCAGGTTCTCAGAGTCATTTCTTCCTGTAAATTCTCTCATCATACTGCAATAATATTTGGACGGTTTGTTCTGAACTTGCAAACATTTGCTGTGGACTAAAAACTTGACTACTAATAAACAGTGTAAAAGTCAGAGACCCCTGTCCGTTTATTTAATCTGCTGTCACAAGTGCCTTGTGAACAAAATGTTAATTTATATATATATATATATATATATATATATATATATATATATATATATATATATATATATATATATACAGAACCTCTTATGCCCATTTTTGTTGTTTTTCACTTTTTAAGGTGATTTGACAAGTACCTGTTGCCCTTTACATTGCGTGTAAATTTCAGGATGAAAGGGCCGACAGCAACGGCCAAAAATGACTTGGAAAAACATCTGGCTCCATTGACTTACATTAAAAGTAAAGCTTGTTTTTCCTTCTTCTGTAAAGTTCTCAAACGCCTAGATGTTCTTTCTGCTGAGGATCCAAGTAAACCCAAACACATTCAGTGATGTCGAGATCTGGACTTTGGTGTGGTCTGTTGTTCTGAGAACACAAGCAGCTTCTTTGTTTGATTTGCAAATGTCCTTCTTTTGTGTCCATGTCCTTTTTCTCAATGAGGACTTCTAACCAGCTACACATCCTTTTAGACCCATAACGCTGAGTGGTCTTCTCACAGTGGAAGGATGCACAGACACACCTGTGGATGTTTTCAGACCTGAATCAAGAATGGAGCCTGATTCTTTCATCTCTCTCAAACTTGAAAGTTTTAAGTGTTGCTTATCTGGTGGGGAGAGTTTTGGGGATCCAGCGGGTCTTGCAGGTGGTTATTAGCAGTTCATTTAGGTTTGCATGTTTTAATTTTTTTTTTTTTTTTTTTTGAAACTCCAGTTTTGGAAACTTATTTTCAGGCTTTTTTTCCCTTTCTTAAGCAAGTGGATTATCTTAAATCGATTCTCCCCAGAAACGTCTCCTGAAAAATGAATAGCTTCTACTTCATGGCCTTTTGGACTGGATATTGAATAAATGAAGGATGGTCTCTGACTCTTATATAGTACTGTCTTCTCTTTTGTACAAATACTGATAGATCTTTCTCACAGGAGCAGAATGGACAACTGATTCACAATTACTGGTATAGACTGCATTTTTTTTTACCCCAAACAACACAAAGAAAGCTAATTCTGTTTCTGTTTGACTGCATTTTAAATGTAATGGAATCAGCATAGATGTTAATGCACTGACCTGACTGCTTTCTTACCCTCTGTCAGATAAAACCACATCGTCTGTATGTAATCTCCAGTATGCCTTACGCGGTACAAAGGGGTTATTGTTGTAAACATATTTATTTTCATAAAATGCCAAGGAAAGATTTGCATAGTCTGGAGTAAACATAGCTCATGTTTATTTTAAAGATGCACCTGGATTTATGACCATCCTAGACTTTGTTGAAAGCCTCGGCACACTTTTTGCATATTAGTAGGATTTAATAATTCTCACATTTCACATTCACTGAATTGGCTTTTATTCTGCTGTTCGTTGCAGACCAGCTTTGCAAGCATACTACTTCCCCCAGTGTACTTATTCTATTGCTTACAGCACCAACAACTGCATCCACTCACTCGTCAGTCTGTTTACCTCAATCCATTCATTCAATTGTGTGCCAGCAGGGTGTCCAATATTCGGGAACAGCCTGGCTGTGTTTGCAGTTGGGAAAGAAACTTCCCACCTTTACTTCTTTCCTGCTTTCAGCTGCTCTTTTTTTGGGCTTGGCTATGATTCAGAATGATTTATACGGCAACCTTGACCAACAGGTGAGCAATCACCGGCATCAAGGTCAGCCGAGAAAGTAGTAACTACCCACCTACTTTCAGCCTGTCTAATCGCTGACTACATGGATTTTTTTTCCACTGTGAGGCCATTGTGGAATAAAACCAATACAAATTACGTAACGAGCTACTGTAGTATAGGAGGGTGAGGAATGAGGAGGGAATTGGTCAGTGGGCTTTTGAGAGATGTACTTCAGTCCTTAAGTCCAAGTCACATTTACATTCATCAGCAATTTCAATGAGATTCGCTGCATTGAGGGATTTTGTGTAGCGCCCGTGAATTTGCGTCCTTGCAATGGAGATATTGCTTCAGCTGTGTTGGTCTCTGATCATGCAAAATGGCGTAAATGCTCATTTTTACCATTCTTCCCCTCTGGCTATAGAGTGGTGCTTGAAAGTTTGTAAACCCTTAAGAACTGGGGTGTCAAACTTACCCGCTAAGAGGCAGTGATGGACAGTAACAAAGTAAATGTAATTGTGCTTAAGTAGTTTTTTTGTGTATCAGTGTTTTACTGAAGTATTTCCATTTTACTTTACATTAACACTACAAGTCAAATATCTTACTTTTTATTCGCAAAGCCAGAGCACCAATCAGGGCACAGCGGTCCCTTTGTTTAGAGCTGGTTTTGACCTGTTGGTCATACCGACCCAGTGCAGCACACGGTTCATCGTCAGCGCAGCAGCGTAAAACTTTGGGAGAGTCTGTTCAACATAAATGATGAACTAACCTAACTTTGTGTAAATAGAGCACAATATAGAAATATGTCCACATATGCAGTCGTGACTGATGCGGCTTTTTTCTGAATTTCTACAAACACTATTTCATGTTATAGTAAAAAAAATTCACTAGTTTATGTTTATAAACAGAGACCTACAGATGCAATATAGTAAAAAATAACTTATTTGTAAACTTGCAACTAAGTTGAATTAAGTTAATCTTTTAGTACTTTTACTTTCGATACTTAATTACATTTGAAGGCAAATACTTTAGTAATTTTACTCAAGTGGAGGTCTAAAGGGAAGAACTTCTACTGGATAATATTTTACCTTGGGTATCTCTACTATAACTCAAGTACATGGTTTGTGTACTTCGTCCACCACTACTAAGAGGGCCATTTTAAACATCTCAACAAATCCATGGGCCAGAGAACGCCTATGTTTTATTTCCTTTTTAACATTTTGCTATAAACCAAACTGACCACTTGTAGTAAACCTTGAAATACTACATGAATGCTTTAAAATTCAAATGTTCCCAGGTGCTCAGTCTTTTAAACCTACCTATTTGTTTGAACTAGACACCTGACATCCTTTCTTTGCTGCAAGTTCATTAATACTTAGTCTCAATTTCTGAGCTGCTGTGACAACGTTGGGTGTTTATATTGCCTAAACTGCAGTTAGTGGGTTTGATGATACAAGTGGTGTGGAACTGTGTAGAATTGTGTAGAACTAAGGTGTAACCACCGCCCTATAGACTGTTGTTGGTGTAGCAGAGTCAGAGTGCATATTGCGTTGTATTGCATGCTGGGAACTGCAGTGCAGTGAATTGTGAAATGAGCCAACATTAATAGAAAGTTAAAATACTTTTGCAGGCTGGATAGAATTGTGTCATGGGCCTGATCTGGTCCGCAGGTCTTGTTTTTGACACATGGACTTTAGAAGTTTCTGTACTTCTGCATAAACTTGACCTAAAATTTCAGCCAAGTGACCAGGTCTAATATTTTTGTCTCATTTGTTTAAATGAGTCCTCTATATCTATAATTAGGAAAATCTGATGAAGTTTTAGATCAAATCTATACAGAAATATAGAAAATTCTAATGGGTTTGCAAATTTTCAAGTATTCATGTGATTGAACAGAAGAAAGTCTGCGTGATACAGTCAGAGAGGCTGTAGTATTATTTTCATTTTTGCATGTTGACTGTATGTGACAGCCCTGCAAGCAAGAAACCAGTATGTTTTTTAGACGCTATGCTGGTTAGCAGCAATGGAGGCTGTTGGGACCACCGTCAAAAACAGTGTGATAAACATGGCATTTTTCATTGTTATTCTCACCTGAACAGTCCCAGTAGCTTATTAGGGGTCCCTTGTCAGTTTGGTTCATAGGGCCCAACTGATACAAACATTTTGTAACTGATATCAATACCTATTTTAAGCCTTTATGGTTGACACAAAAACATGGCTGTTCATGCCATTTATGTACTCTTTCCTGTTAATAGCGCACATTTTGAATTCTCTTGCATTTATTTGAGATGTAAAGAATGTGACAAAATGTAACAAAGCTGAAAATTAGGTGGAAAGCTAATTTACAAGCAGTTTCTGCAGCCTGAAAACTGATTTTTACTATTGCCAACAGCAACATGCACACAATGTCACTCCTCTGGCAGCAGATTTAAACATTTCTTTTTCCTTTCTTTTTTTGGGTTTATGTGATCAAGGAGCTGAAAGTTTTACTAATGGATAATATTTTCTGATATCATTTATTGGTATAATATGACCGATTTGATTTTCAGTTGTCAATTATGAAGTTCACAATATGACTGTCAGTCCTCAATTGTCACTTTTCTTAAACTCAAACAAACAGCAGATACATAAAATGTCAAACATGCATTTATTTTATTATACACTTCTATAACCTCAAGATACCTCAACAAATTTGCATTGAAGTCCCTGTAGTTGCTGAATAATAAGCCTTAGTATGTAATCTGGGAATGTAAGACTGATTAAAAGGGGTTAAGCAAGCTATTCAAATTTACCAGCTAGACACAAAGGCTGATAATTAGTAAGAGTCTTACTGATACTGACAGATGCATGGGAACTCAATATCGGCTGATGTTATCGGCCATGTATCAATCTACCCCTACAGGATAAAAACTGAAATCAGGCTGAAATGAAGAGAAAGCTTGGACATGTGGAAGTCCAGCCTGTGCATAAAACCTTAGTATGAAGCCAGCCAGTGGAAGAAAGCATAAAAACAAATGTATGGAAACACAGTACAGATGCCAGAGGCACAACTAGACATACGAGCTCTCAGTGAGGGGTCTTAAAGGGGAATTCCATTGATTTTTCAAGATTTCTGCATAGTTCATTCATTGAGAGCTAAACAAAGTGTGGTTTGGTGTGAAATGGCGCATTGTAGAGAAACTGACTTGACTCAGTGAATAATGTCTACAAGGCAAACACAGCCATTTTATTTACTGTCCAAAAGGATCACTGTACATATGCATGTCCACTGAGTTTTTATATGTAATGTTGTTAAAGCCAAAATAGTGATAAATCCAAAAAATTCCATCCATCCATTTTCCAAGCCGTTTCTCCGTCAGGGTCACAGTGGGAGGCTGGAGCCTATCCCAGCGGTCATTGGGCGGAAGCTGGACACACCCTGGACAGGTCACCGGTCCATCGCAGGGCAGACAGACACTGCAGGCCTGACTGCATGTCTTTGGAATGTGGGAAGAAACCGGAGAAAACCCAGGCAGACACGGGGAGAACATGCAAACTCCACACAGAGAGGACCCCGGTCACCCGGCCAGAGAATCAAACCCAGGCCCTCCTCGCTGTGAGGAGACAGCGCTACCCACCGCACCACCGTGCCGCCCCTTCCACAAAAATTCCAAAGAAAAAATCCCCAAAAATTGTGCCCTACAATAGCCTGCATGAACCCCCCTGCCACGAATGGATTTTATGAAAATATTTCAGGCCCAAAATTCTATCAAACATATCATAAAACATCCCAGGCATCAAGCCATATAATCATAATCATCATAAAATAATAATAAAAGGCAACAACTTTCACAGTTTCTTTTACAGTTCCCTAAGTTAGACAGGTAAGTGTGAGGTACAAACTCCAAAACAGTAGAGAATTATTTTGAATAGTATGATGTTAAGTTCCAAGGCTCTCTAACCAAATCACATGGAAATGCCCAACAGGTTCTAGATATGAACTAGTTGGGCTGTAAAAGAAAGCAATTATTAGCAATTATCTAGAACTGACACACAGTTAGACTGTCTATCATTTTACCCAAAATAATTACCTAGTATCTTGGAGTTGTACCACCCATTTCACCAGTTATTACCTAGAATATGTTGGCCATTTCATTATAAATTGGTTAAACTGTCTTGGAACTTTTCATCATCTTACCCAAAATAATTATCTAGTACTTTGGAGTTTGTCCCTTATGGTTACCTGTACATATCGTGCATAACTATAAAAAAAAGCATTGCCCAGCTTTCTGTGCTTTAAGAGGTATTAAACGCTTCAGGCATCTGGTTCCTATCACCACCACTCTGAACTATTCTAAATCAGCAACCGTCTCCAGAACAGCTCATTTCACATCAAACCACTCTGAATCACTTTGTTTACATTTTATTGATATAACTGTACTGACATTTAGAAAAATCAGTGGAATTTCCTGTTAAGGCAGGCAAGCTAAGAGATGTCAGCACAAAACCAGATGAACAATGCAAACTAGATAAAAGCGACGGAGAAGCTGCCATTAAACCACCTGAGTCTGGAGGAGAGAACTGAGCCTGAGCCTCCTGTGGACACACACTCTCCCTTCTTTAGCCAGAGGCGCCGATTCAGCCTACTTTCCCTACACCCCCCCGCTGCCACACTAGGTGAGCGTGTGTGCGTATGTGAGCAGGTAGCTGAGTAGATGTACTGACTGCTGGGAGAAAGAGTGACATTAAAATTTCACTCCCTCTGGACGCCAGAAAGGCAGAGCACTGACTGCTAGTTAGATCAAGCCAAGGCCTACAAGATAAAGAATGTTTAGCCTTGCACAGATCAGCAGGAGTAGAGCGTGGACAGCCATCCTTTCTGAGTCATCTCTATTATCATTATCATTATCAGACATCAGAGCCAGAAACAGTGGCAGACGAGGTGAGCATGAATGATTGTGGTGATTATTAGTGATTGTAGGTAGAGCAGATTTGGTCTGGGCTTTTTAAAATAAAGGCCCATTTAGGAAGGCCAGACATTGCTTTTGTGCCTTTGTACCTTTGGACTAGCCTCCTCTATAGTCCGAGGTGGCTCTAGAAATTCAGGGGCAACAAAGGCGTAGCAGGAAGTTTTGGCAGGGTAACAATGTGAATGTACGAGCAGAGGCGGGGGTTTTGGAGAGAGGCTGGACTGTTGTTCTGCCTCTTAAGGCCAATGCACACTGGACATGACGCATCGTGTAGCATCACATCACAGAGCACTGCTACAGAATGCTAGAAGGGAGAGTTGATTAATGCCAGGTTCATGTACTTCGTTACACTTTACCCATATAGACTGAATGAAATAAAGCACCGCTCATCACACTTGGTACTACTACCTCTTCAAAAAACGGCTATTTTCGAGCTGAAAGATACGAGCTGAAAAAGGCTAGACTAGCAACGTTAGTGAGTGTGGTACTCTGAGACGACCTCAGGAATTGAACAGCGCTTGGGTTTGCTGAGCGCCGGCACCTGTCGACATGGAGTGTTGGCGCTGGTGTGTGAAAGGCGAGGCAAGGCAAGGCAAGTTTACTTATATAGCACCTTTCATACACTGCTGTCACTCAAAGTGTGCTACAAATGAGAAAATACAGTCATTTAAAAAAGCAAAGTAAAGGAGAATAGAGATGAAAACCATAATTAGAGCAATAGATTTAAAATAGAAAAGTACTAAATAAAAATCAATTAGAAATTAAATTTAAAATCTAATTTCAAGTTAAATTAGGTTTTAAAAAGGGGCTAGAAACACCCACAGTGTTTAAACTAAACTGAAAGCCTGCTCAAATAAGAAAAGTTTTAAGCCTGGATTTAAAAGTGTCTGGTGTCTAGGCTCTTCTAATGCTCCCTGTTAATTGGCTCCATTTAAGAGCAGCATATGTTTATGCTCCATGTTTAGTCTTCACCTTCAGCAAGAACAAGTGACCAGCTCCTAATGATCTGAGAGTTCTGCTCGGCTCATATTGCCGAAAGGCAAAAACACCCACCACAGCGAGCTGGAAGCCAAAGACGTGGCAGAAATTTTGGGTGGCATCTGGGACGGCCAATTAGATTTGAGGCAGGGTCCTGGCCACGCTGGCCACCCCTTTAAAGCCACCCATATCTATGGCTCTCTGCAGCTGAACTTAGGAAGACTCATCCACAATAAATACATCACGTCTTTTTCAACCAAATCTCTGTCAGCTGGATCTGTAGCACAGGGTCGACTGCCACAGACGATCATTTCAATGCAGAACAGAAGACCTGCTGACTGTTAACACACTTATAATAGAAGGCAATGAGTGCATGCTTCAACTGAAGCACCTGCCCACTGGTTCTATAAAGTGAGCTTTGAGTCAACGGGTTGTCTGTCCTATTCAAGTACAGGGAAGCATGGACTGTATCGTACAGATGGGGCTGACAGAGATTACGTTGAAAAACACTGCAGCATGACTTTAAATCAAGCACCGCCACATTGGCCTCTATTGTAAGGTTTGAGTCACCAGGTTTTGTTTATTTACGAAGGACAGGAAAGTGCATTGAAATTACTGTTGGTGGTAATTATTCATTTGCTACAGTAGGAGAAAGACATAACATTGAAAAATGCTAAAGCATTGCTTTAAATAAAGCACCTGCCCTTTGGCTTTTACTGTAATTGAGATTTGAGTCAACAGGTTTCCTGTTCTTTTACTAAGGAAGGAGAAAAGAGTTGAACTTATTATTCATAGTAATCATCTGTACACTACTATGGATGTGGATACTAGAGATTAGGTCAAAATGCTGGACTATGCTTTTAATAAAGCACTTGGCCATTGGCTCCTATGGTAGCAGAGGTTCAGGTCAACAAGTTCTTCCTTTCTCTTCTTTTATTAAGTACAGAGAAAAGACGTTGCATTAGTGTTCCTAGTAATCATCAGAATGCTACAGATGTGGTAGACATCAAATTGAATTAAAGCTGAAAAATACATGAAATTGAAAAAAAAAAAAATACTAGAGTCTTCCTTTAAATCAAGCACTTGATTATTGCCTGTGTCATGATTGGCCCCTCCCAGTCCTGTCCATGTGCTCGTGCTTTGGTTTAGCCCATGTGTATTTGTTTTGGTTTTTCTAGTCCTGCCCCCTTGTTTCGTGTCTCCTCCCCTGATTGTTTTCACCTGTCCCTTGTTTTCCCTTTGTTACTTAAGCCCTGTTTGCACTTTGTCTTTGTATCGGTCTTTGTTGGATGTATTGGTCTATGTTTGATGTTTGTTTGAATCTCTGCTTGTATCTCTGCTTGTATCTCTGCTTGTATCTCTGCTTGTATCTCTGCTTGTATCTCTGCTGTGTTGTTTGAACCTGTTTATAGTTTGTATGTCATGTCTGCCCCACGATCTGTCCGTATCGGCTCTTTGACCCTGGAACATTATGTCCCTGATTCTGGATTTGCCCTCGCTTACCTCCGCACATGCGTCCACTACATTTACATTTACATTTATGGCATTTGGCTGACGCTCTTATCCAGAGCGACTTACAATTTGATCATTTTACACAGGCAGGCCAAGGTGGTGTTAGGAGTCTTGCCCAAGGACTCTTATTGGTATAGTGTTGGGTGTTTGCCCTGGTGGGGATTGGGGTGGGGATTACCTCGCTCCACGTTACAGCCTGCTATTGTAAGTGAATCATGACACTGGATGTTCTGTTCTTTTACTAATTACAGGGAAAAGAGTTAAAATTTGCCTATAACAAATGACTTCATGCTACCAATGGGGTTGGTAGAAGCTGAGAAAACTAGAGTATTCCTTGAAATGAATTACTACTGGCTTTTAATGTGCGTTTTGAGCCATGGGTTTAACCTCAATCCAGCAAAATGCTGTAAAATGACGCTTGTGGTAAATCATTCATGCACTACACATGTAGCAGATAGATAATAAGTTGAAAATTGCTGGAGGATTCCTTGAAAAGAAGCATCTGTCCACTGGCTTCTATTGTGAGTGTGGGGCCAACAGGTCTTCTGTTTTACTAAGTACAAGGAAAAGAGCTGAAATGAATGTTCATATGAATTATTAGTTAAATTCATTAAATTATCAGTATGCCACAGATGTATAGGATGAATGTAAAGTTGAAAACAACTCCTAGAGCATTGATTTGAATAAAGCACCTGCCCATTGGTTTCCATTGTGAGGATTGAATCAACAGGTTTTCCTTTCTTTCATTAAAGGGGAACTCCACTGATTTTGCAAAATTGCTGAATCGTTCAGTGGTTTAAATGTAAACAAAATTATTTAGTGGTTCAGAGAGAAAGGCACCTTTCTAGAGAAATCTACAGAGTCAATATTGTTTACCATTGTAGTACTAGGAACCAGACATCATTATGTCTACACTACAAATAATACCATTTATCATGAGTCTACTATGGTTTTACATGTCATGCTGATAACGATAAAATAGTTCTAAATAAAAAAAAAACTTTTTTTTTGGGTGCTGTTTCTTCCTGCGTGCCTTCTTTGTTGTTTAGGTTGGAGGCATTGTGTTGCACGGTGTCAACAAAACTGTTGATTAATGTGTCACGTTCAAGTTAATCTTTAGACTTTACCCATATAAATTAAATGACATAAAGCATTCAGCATCACTTATCACACTTGGTAATACTGCCTCTTTAAAAACTGGCTATGTTCGAACTGAAAGATACGAGCTGAAAAAGGCTAGACTAGCAACGTTAGTCAGTGTGGTACTCTGAGACGACCTCAGGAATTGAACAGCGCTTGGATTTGCTGAGCGCCGGCACCTGTCGACATGGAGTGTTGGCGCTGGTGTGTGAAAGGCGAGGCAAGGCAAAGGAGGTTTACTTACATAGCACCTTTCATACACTGCTGTCACTCAAAGTGTGCCACAAACGAGAAAATACAGTCATTTAAAAAAGCAAAGTAAAGGAGAATAGAGATGAAAAACATAATTAGAGCAATAGATTTAAGAGAAACGTACTAAATAAAAATCAATTAGAAATTAAATTTAAAAATCTAATTAAAAATGAAAAGTTAACTCAGGATTTAAAAAGGGGCTAGAAACACCCACAGTGTTTAAACTAAACTGAAAGCCTGCTCAAATAAGAAAAGTTTTAAGCCTGGATTTAAAAGTTTCTGGTGTCTAGGCTCTTTTAATGCTCCCTGTTAATTGGCTCCATTTAAGAGCAGCATAGTAGCTAAACGCTGCTTCTCCATGTTTAGTCTTCACCTTCAGCAGGAACAAGTGACCAGCTCCTAATGATCTGAGAGTTCTGCTCGGCTCATATTGCCGAAAGGCAAAAACACCCACCACAGCGAGCTGGAAGCCAAAGACGTGGCAGAAATTTTGGGTGGCATCTGGGGTGGCCAATTAGATTTGAGGCAGCGTACTGGCCACGCTGGCCACCCCATTAAAGCCCTCCATATCTATGTCTCTCTGCAGCTGAACTTAGGAAGACTCATCCACAATAAATACATCACGTCTTTTTCAACCAAATCTCTGTCAGCTGGATCTGTAGCACAGGGTCGACTGCCACAGACGATCATTTCAATGCAGAACAGAAGACCTGCTGACTGTTAACACACTTATAATAGAAGGCAATGAGTGCATGCTTCAACTGAAGCACCTGCCCACTGGTTCTATATAAGTGAGCTTTGAGTCAACGGGTTGTCTGTCCTATTCAAGTACAGGGAAGCATGGACTGTATCGTACAGATGGGGCTGACAGAGATTAGGTTGAAAAACACTGCAGCATGACTTTAAATCAAGCACCGCCACATTGGCCTCTATTGTAAGGTTTGAGTCACCAGGTTTTGTTTATTTACGAAGGACAGGAAAGTGCATTGAAATTACTGTTGGTGGTAATTATTCATTTGCTACAGTAGGAGAAAGACATAACATTGAAAAATGCTAAAGCATTGCTTTAAATAAAGCACCTGCCCTTTGGCTTTTACTGTAATTGAGATCTGATGAACTGAGTAGTCATCAGAGGAGCAGCTCTATAGACACAGTGGCACTTTGCTGATTAATTATTCAGAGTGGTGGTCAACTGTGTATGTGTACCTGAATGCAGAAATAAGTGGAAAAATAAAAATAAAGTATGGGGCAGTTTTTATTATTGCTGTTACAAGAACCAGAAATCCTGTAATTGTGGCTAATTGTTTTGAAGCAACACGCAAATACCAATGTCAAACAGCTTTGTTGTGTGTAGTGACCACTTCACCAACAAAGACCACTGAAGAGCAGTGAAAACAATGCAAAGTGGATTTCTTCAAAAGCTGGCTGCTACAAAAGTTAGCTACAGGCTAGTAATGACGAAAGCAAGGTAACTTGTGCGCATTGGTCTCCATTGAGAATGTGAAACAGAACTGATCCTAGAGTAACCGTTTATACTAAAAATACGTTTTAGGCCAAAATGTTATAACAAAACTATTACAAAACAATGTCACAGGTGTCAAGCAATGCACTCATAACCGCTTTGTGTAATAACTTAACAGAATGTAGCTTTAAGAGCCATTAAACACCTCAGACATCTGGTTCCTAGTGCTACAGTGGTGAACAATTCTGACTCTGGAATTTCTCTAGAAAGGCGCATTTCACGCTGAACCAAATGAATTTGTTTACATTTAAACCATTGAATCATTGAGTCATTTCGCAAAATATATATTTTTAATTTTCCATCCTGTTTTTATCCCTTAGAATTAAGCAGGCTGTTTTTATTACTCTGCCTTTAAGACTAATATATCACTGTTTTCAGAACAAAACCTCGTATCTCCATTTTTGATGGTTTTCAGTTTTTGCTATACTTTGAAAATGCCTGTTGTTTTTTTACATCATGTGAAAATTTCATGATGAATGGACCAAAAGAAATGGCCCAAAATGACTTGGATAAAATTCATTACATTAAAAGAAAAGTAGTTTTTTTTTCCTTCTCCTGTAAAGTTTCCATTTGAGATAAAAGATTTTGTTCCAACAAGAGCGATATGTAAAAAACCTCTGTGCTGATTGGTTGCTTTGTACTGTACCTCTTTGAAAATGCTGGGCTGAAACATTGTGAGCGAGCAGAGCTAAACTGCTGTAGGCTAAAAAGACGGCAATCTGAAAGTGTGACATCACAAAAACAGGGAATTCTAAATGGCCTGTTTTTGCAGCTTAATTTCCACATATGGGCTGCACAGACTGGGGAGTGAATGGAACAGTCTTTACATCTAAAGTAAAAAAGTCAGGCTTCCACTATATGGGCCCTTTGAGACATTCATGGCTGCCAAATGGCTGCTATTCTTAGTGGGTCATCTTGTGACTCAACGAGGCATCTCTACTGATTACCTACAGCGCAGGAAGTCGACAACCGAGAATCACCTGCAAGCACCTCAGCCTATTAGCAGCCATACTCACCCAGCGACGGAGCTATGAGCAACAATATTTGGAAATGGCAACATAAATGCAATCGGCTGTGAGGAATGTGGAGGAAATGGTGACACTAGCACACAGGAGCACATCCACACACAGCCATGAGCAACAAAACCGTCAAATTGCAGCATAAATGTGCAATTTATCCATTATAAGGAAGCATTAGCGCCTCATATTGACACTCATTTGTCCACAGTGAAATATCACTGTTGTCTGTTTACATTAAGAGACACTCACATCAAAAGCTTCAGCAAATTAGATTCAACAAAAAGTGAATATTCTGACTAAATGTCAATGCTGACTTTTTTTTTTTTTTCCTCTCTTTTATTTGTCAACTGCTGTCTGGTTTATGGCAAAGACTCAGCCATTAACTCTGCGGGGCTCCAGCACTAAAATGCTAAACTCAAATCCAAAATCGTCATTTGAGGCCCAGCAGTGCCAAAATGAAGCCGCAATATTTTCCATTTTAATTGCATTCGCTCACACATCCAGCTCCAGCTCTTATGACAAATAAAGACTCATTGCAGACTCTGAAACTTTGAGAGATAATTCATCCGCGTGTGCTCTGATAGGTAGAAACATCAGCTGAGATTCATCTGAGCACATTTATTTTAAAAGGTTGAAAAGTAGAACTTTCAGCAGAACTTTGCTGCCTCCCTGCATTTCCAAGCATCCAAGATATAAATCGGGAACATGCGTCCACATCGCACTCTTCTGGACGCTTGGGCCCAGCCGCCTTCTCTATCCTTCTGAGTCAGTCATGTTCGCGCGCTGACTCACTCACTGATTCTGTCCAGTCCAGCTATTGGTTCTTTGTCATTACATTTTAATTAGGGGGGAAAGCAGTGAAGAACATCGCTGTTTATATGTATTTTTTATGCACTCAATAAAAAATTGACTACAGAGCGAAGACAGGAGAGTTTTAACAATAGATTTAAAAAAAAGCTGTTTCAGCCCTTCTCCTGAAAACTCTTCATTTATTTAGTTGTCGTTTAAACTTTCAAACGTTTCAGAATTTTCAAAATATCTCCGTACAATTTTTACTAATTTATAATATAAATATGATATGATAATAAAATTGGAAACTTGCAAGATTTTGTGTCCCGTGAGAGGACTGTCAGAGTTTTTTGGAAAATGTTTCGGTCCCAGTTGTGTAATGTTAACACATTAAATGCCAAGTCAAATATTTCTTAATGATACCATCACACACACACACACACACACACACACACACACCTATCCCAGCAGTCATTGGGTGGAAGGCAGGATACACCCTCAGGTCACCAGTCCATCACAGGGTTAATGCTGCCAAGCTAAGCTAAAATGTAATGGCATTCAGACTCAATGGGAGTCAACTAGCAATGTTAGCGGGACACTTAAAAATGATTATTTCTCAAGGGTTCTTTAGTAAAGAAGAACTATGACCACTCAAAGAACCCTTTGCGTTATTAAGGAGTTCTTTACATCGTGAAGTGGTTCTTCAGATTGATGGAGAACGTGCTGTTGATGGTTTTGTATTGAACCTTTTTAGAAAAGATTCACATTGTAACAGTAATCACCCTTTGTGATGCTGTATAGAACCCTTCAAAAATCCTTCAAAAACATTGTAAATGGAACCATTTACAACATGTTCTCCATCAATCTGAAGAACCCACTCACAATGCAAATTTACAAACAATTTAATCATGCAAAGGGTTCTTGAGTGTTCATGGTTCTTGAATTTGAGACCCGGCTGTGGTCAATTTGTGCACCTGTAGGACATGTAAAAGTGGAATCCTGTCCCTGGTGGAGTAGAGTATGCTGTTTTCATGCCGTCCAAAGCCAAGAACAATTAAACAAAAAAGGCCGTCATCATCAGCGGTTTGTGAATTTGATATTAACAGCACTATTTTACTACAATAGCTAAACTGTAGGTCAAAGCAAATGCTACTTGAATGCATTGAGTCATCAAATGTAAGACTTAAATGGACCATAAACATTTTCCCTGCCCTCTGTGGCAGTATGCAGTATGTATGATGATTAGGTTTAGTTTCTTCATTTCTGTACGTCTCAGCTGTCTGATTTGAACTCTTGTTTTGTCCCTGTTGTGAGCAGATTTATGATTTTTAGTTAAGGGTGCCATAGTGTTAAGCTGGCATTGCACTACATGACTTTTACCCTGATTTTAGCCCCGATTCTCAGTCTGGCTGAGTCTGTGCTGATCGGCTCTAGTCTGCAGATTTTTGGGTCAGTCAGAGGCAACTCTCAGACAGAGAATGCATCCGTATGTGAGAGGCACAGACTTGCATTTCAGATCAGTCAGCGTTTGGGGCAGTCATGGGCTGGAGGTTAGGGAACCAGCCTCATGACTGGAAGGTCACCGGTTTGATCCCCAGAGCCGACAGCACATGACTGAGGTGTCCTTGAGCAAGACACCTCACCCCCAACTGCTCCCCGGGCGCTGCGAATTGGGCTGCCCACCGCTCTGGGCAAGTGTGCTCACTGCCTCCTAGTGTGTGTGTGCTCACTAGAGTGTATGTGGTGTTTCACTTCACTCGTGGGTTAAATGCGGAGGTGAAATTTCCCCGTTGTGGGACTAATAAGGGTCACTTAACCTCATTAAATGTGTTTCATTTTTTCAACCCGAGCAAAATCTAGCATAAACTAGTCAAATACTCAATCTGAACAGATTCCTGCAACGTCCAATGAAATCCGAGAGCACAAAAGAAGTAAATACAGCAAGTAAGCAAAGAAAATGGCGAAAATTGAGTTTATGTACATTCAAAAATCTAAAAAATACCACACTGAGTTCAGTGAGTTCCATTCAGTTCAGCAACAGCTTCAATGTTGCACAAAAAAGCTGCTAAAACCAGTCTGATAGTGTGAGATACTCAGTCTTTTATAATCTGTTAAGACTTTAAAAGGTTTGCAGTGTATTCAAGGCATTAGATGGGTTTATATGGATCCGGCATTCTCAATGGTGAATACACAGCCTTGCTATTTTGTATCATGTCAATTCACACACAAAATGTATTTCTGCCTACACTGTCAGATATCAAGGTTCTGTGCAGGTACATTTCTCATTCATCAAAAGTACAAACATTGTATATGTTCCCTCAAAGGTACAACAGTTGTTTTAAGGGACAATTGTGAACCTTAAATTACATTTTTTCCAGGTGAAAAGCATGTATTTGTAACTTTTCATAACCAAATGTTTTAAAACAATAACATAAAAAGCCTGGAGACGAGACGGAGTGTGTCTCCAGCTTAGAAAATATCATTTCAGTGGATTATGGTACAGTTATGTTCCCTGATTAAAGGTACTGAGATGTACTCTTGAGGGTCCCACCACAGTGACAGCTCCAGACCCTTATTTCTGAGAGCATATGCTACTGAGATATGTGGTGCTGGAAGTTAGTTCTCAGTCAGCTGCTCTTCCACTTGCATGTTTTGGCCAAGAGAGTTCTTTTTTCAAGGACCAATGGATTGTGGGCTAACTCATTTGCCCTCCAGCTTTCTTACTTCTGGTGATAATTATGTTGATGCGATATATTTTATGCATGAGAAAATGATGTTGGCTTTTGAATCAAGAAATTTCCGTGCATCACTTTTTTGTCAAAGTGTAAGGAAGTCTCGGAAAAAAGCAACGTGGAACGCAGGCTGTGTTTTTATTGAACGTGTAAACATGCACACAAGTGCACAGAAGGCAGGCTGGAGGGTGAGGTTGTGAATAGATGCCTGCAGGCTGTGTACTTTCTCACTTTCTCTCTCATTGGTTCTGTCTGTTTCTTAATTAAAGCTTAATGCTGGCTCCGCTCCACTGACCATCAACAATCATCTCTCTCTCTCTCTCTCTCTCTCTCTCTCTCTCTCTCTCTCTCTCATTCGCTTGCTAACTCAGAAACTAACTTGCATGTTGAGATGCTATCAGTGTTGTTGAGAATTGTATGAACGATACTGAAAACGATATGAATAATACACAAAGGTTCCAGATAGACTGAACTACACACACACACACACACACACACACACACACACACACACACACACATATACAGAAGTCTTGTGCAAGAGCTGAGAAGAGAGAGGTGGAGAACGAGATGCCCCAGAGATGAATTGGAGGGAGAAATGAAGAAGAGGAGAGAGAGGGAGAAGGCCAGAGAGAGGAGGAAGTGATTTGAACTACATCGAGCTTCTATTCGATTCTCAGAGCGGACCTATCGGAGAGATGTTGGTAAACTGCCAAGAACTGTAGACACACTCTTGCTCACATACGCAGGCTTGTTTATATGCAATGTCAGAATATGTCCCATATGTATTTTATATAGACTTAGGCTTTTGAGTAAATATGTAACACTTTGTATGAGAGCAGTACGCATTTATTTATTTAAAAGAAATAAAGGAAGAAATAAGAAAACAAGCAATACATTCTGACCATTCAGTTACCATCCAGTGCCTAGTTTATCTAACCAATCCTTCAAATTAAATCAGGCGGAACAAAACTACATGTATTTGTTTTTGTTCATTCTAAAGCTATATTGAGCCTTAAAATCTTTAAATGTTTTGTCTTTATAAGAAAATATATTCTATAATTACATCTGACAAGATTTTATTCAAAGTAATTTTACATTATTTTTATTGGTCCGTTCATCATGTAATATTCACATGTAAATAGCAGCTGGTGTTTTCAAATTGTATCAGAAAAAAGACTAAGAATTTTGATTATGCAGTCTTGATGTGAAATTGATGACATTTAACTACTTAAGCCTAACCCTAAACTCAGCACTCTCAACACTCAACAGACTCTCCATAACATGTAAAAACATTTAAGGGTTAAGTGTTTTTTGTTGTTTTTTTTTTCTGTTGAGGTTAAGGGTTAGGATTAAGGCCAAGATGAAGGTTAGGTTTTGAGTTGAGATTAAAGTTAAGGGTAGGATTAGGGCCAGGGTGAGGGTTAGGTTTTTGGTTGAGTTAAGGATTAGTATCAGGGTTAGAGTTAGGTGTTGGGTTGAGTTTAAGGTTAAGGTTAGGATTAGGGCCAGGGTGAGGGTTAGGATTAGGGCTGGGTTGAGGTTAAGGTTAGGGTTAGGATTAGGGCCAGGATGTCACGACTGGTCCCTCCCACTTATCCATGTGCTTTTCTTTTAGTTGTCCATGTGCTTCCCAGTTCTGCCCCCTTGTTTCTAGACTCTGCCCTTGATTGTTACCACCTGCATTTGCCACCTGTGTCTTGTTGTCCCTCATCATCCCTGTTGTATTTAAGCCCTGTGTTTTCCTATGTTAGGTTGCTGGTCTTTGTTTGATGTATGTCATTCTCGTGGTGTTTGGTTTATGTTTGATGTGTAGTTCTGTGTTTTTGTTCATTATGTCTGTACCCTGATCTCTCTGTGTTGGCTCCTTGACCCTGGACTGTTCTGGCCCCGAATCTGGATTTGCCCCAAGTAAATCTCGCTTATCTCCGCATATGCGTCCGCCTCCTCATTGCTCCCCAAAGTTACACAGGACGAGGGTTAGGTTTTTGGGTAAGGTTGATAAGGTTAAGTTTTGTGTAATGGAAGTAACATATTAACATCTACTAAAAGTAAGTAATATGTACAAGATATTTACTTCAGTGTATTTAGATGCTTCACTACTGCTACGTCACTGATATGTTGTTGACTTTATATGATTTATCATTTTAAATAATACAGTCATAATATATATATATATATATATATATATATATATATATATATATATATATATATATATATATATATATATATATATATATTATTTATTATTATTTTTTTTTTTAAGAATTATTACTAGGAAAGTGTCATTTAACTGTTTACATTTAAAAGCCAAAAAGAAAACCAGAGCAAGTAGATCTAACAGCCTATACTTTTTCAGATAATTAATTAAAACACATTACTTAAGTTGTAAATAATGTACTTAGTCATTATTAGACTTAATTAGTGGGTTCCATAAGAAGTAAACTCAATTTACAGTGGAATTTGCCAGACAAATATCATGTTTCAATATAATATAACATGTTTCTCTGTTTTCATGGCTGTTTCAGACAGAGTGGCTCAGTGGATTACACTCTACAGCTACGTTATGAATTCAGGCTGGATGATCTTAGAGGAATCTAATGTGAAACATAATAAAAACTTAGAAAAGAAGAGCTTAAAAAATGTCTATTTTATTCAGGGAAATGGCCAATAACTCCCGATGAGGACTTTGAGGTTCAGCCTGCTGTAGATTCAATGGGGTTTTTTTTTCATGAGATTTAATGTGGAGACAGCACTGTTCAGCAGTCTGCTCGGAGGTGCAGCCACAAGTATTACAGGCCTATCCAGTCCAGTTTTCTGTGAGTGCTGTCACTGTATTTTGGTGAATCAAAATCATTGCATTCTCCACCATTAGCTCCACGGTAACTACTGAGAAAGTCTCAAGCCTTTGTTTTCAACACCCGTCATGTCTGTAACTTAAGGACACTGAGGCCCTTGTCAGTTTTAAAGGGGTTCTATGAGATTCAACGCAGAAACAGCAACAAGACTACACCATCAGCAGTGACTGGTTCTCAGCTGTTCTCAGAACAGCTATGGTTTGGCTACAGAGTGAATTGCCCACTCGGTTTATCTCTGTACAAGACGCCATGCTACCTAAATTCACTTTGACTTATTATGACGTGAAGTATGCAACACACATAATATATGCCAACATACAACATACCTATGATACAACCATAAGAGTTTATGATTTGCAAGTTGATGATATGCAAATGTAAACCACATAGCTGCTCAGTTTAGGCTGTGAGGCCTGTAGTTGGCTACGCTTAGCGATGAAATGAGAAATTAAAGGTGTTTTGTCTTACCTGCTCATAACATACTACAACCAGCATGAGAAAATTCACTGTTCATTAGTATATTGATGGCAAAGTGTCATGTAATGTAATTAAGAAATCACACTATGTTGTATGTTGTCTCATTAACTGTATGAGTAGCTGATCTTTCCCATCTTTGGGGATATTTATATGTACATTTAATGTTTGCTTTTTTAGAAATCTGAGAAGAGATTGACAAAAATAGATCAGCAGAGAGTAAAGGAAATGGAATAACTGTGGAAATATCACCTAGCAGGTTTCAACATGTATTTTCAGCTGGAAATAAATATGGAAATAAACAGATAAATGATTGATTAAATAGAATTAAACAGGGTAACTGGAATCAAATCAGTTTATGGAAAAGTAATAGCAGTTTATAGAAGATTGGGGGGAATGGCAATGGTGTGTGTGTGTGTGTGTGTGTGTGTGTGTGTGTGTGTGTGTGTGTGTGTGTGTGCAATGATTTGAAAAAAAAAAACAATAGAAAAGAAACTGATGGTGTAATAAACCTACTATGTGATGTATCTGCCTCTCTCTCTCTCTCTCTCTCTCTCTCTCTCTCTCTCTCTTTCTCTATCTCTCTCTGTCTGTTTCTCTCTCTCTCTTTCTCTCTCTCTGTCTCTCTCTTTCTCTGTCTCTCTCTCTCTCTCTCTCCCTCTCTCTCTGTCTCTCTCTGCCTGTCTGTCTCTGTCTCTCTCCTCACTGAAGCATTAAAGACAACTGTTGCTCTGCCTGATCTTCCCCCTGGAGAAATTGCTGCTGATCATTGAATCATACTCCGATATTGATTCTCTCTCTGTGTTACGCACACAGGCACACAGCCGCATGATCAATGAGACACTTTGCCCTAAAATTCACCCATCGATCTCTGGCTTTCTTCTCCTTTTTTCAGCTGGTCATGAGTTATTCCACAAACAGCATTTATTAAAAAAAGCTAAAAAATCTGTGATCAAATCTGTGAACCTCTTGCCAAATTTCTCTGACATTGTAACGTGGAGCGAGGAGGCGGACGCATGTGCAAAGAGAAGCGAGATTTATTAAGTGCAAATCCATAATCAGGGTCAGAACAGAGCCAATACGGACATGACAAAACAGAACTCCAAACAGGCCAGAAAACTCTTCAAACAATACATACACTTCAAACACAAACCTTACATCAAACAAACAAAGACCAACAAGAAACTCAGGAAAACACAGGACTTAAATACAAACAGGGATAACGAGGAATAACCAGACGCAGGTGGAAAACACAGCTGGGAACAATCAGGGGCAGAGTCTCAAAACAAAGGGGCTGGACTGGGGAGAAATCAAAACAAAAGCACATGAGAGGACTAAAAGGTAAATGAAAGCACATGAGGAGACTGGGAGGGGCCAATCGTGACAGATATCCATTGTTAGCTTTGACCTTTTTTAATTCACAGTT
Source organism: Pygocentrus nattereri (assembly GCF_015220715.1). Classification (NCBI taxonomy): domain Eukaryota; kingdom Metazoa; phylum Chordata; class Actinopteri; order Characiformes; family Serrasalmidae; genus Pygocentrus; species Pygocentrus nattereri. The sequence goes on from NC_051211.1 coordinate 48,194,412, forward strand.
GCTTTGAAGGCTATCTGCAGTCTGGCTTTAACTCTTTCTCCAGAGTTCTTTTTGCTCTTGATGTTTCCAGCAGCTCCGTCTCTACTGTCAACAACTGCAAAAGCATCTTTAGAAAGGTAGGGGCACTTAATACAAGTACTCGAGCAAGCAGTCTGACAGACAGACAGACAGACGCACAGACGCACGATGAATAGACTGATGTTCCAAGCACCAAAGTAAACTCCGTAAACACAGCAAGGCAAAAGTAAAATTATAAAGGATAAAGCAAACAAAAGCACAGACAAACAAACGGTAGGCCTGCATGAAATATCAGCCTTAGCAATACAGACCTCACAGGTGTGCAGTATGCAAATGAGCCTTCAACCGATTACTGAATATATCATATTTGATTGTGTGCTGGGAGCATCCTGATCAATCACAGATGTTGGGATAAACTAGCGCATCCACAGGATCCAATCAAAATAATTTGTTAAAAGAAGCTGATTGTTCACCAGGGCTAATAAATCTGTTAAGCCCCATTCATTTTGCTGTAATATTCCAATATAACTGTCTAATTACATCTTTAATTACATAGTAGGTTACCCAGTGAATTGATTTTACATTCAATGTACATTCTTATATCAAAAGCCTTAATTAATCAACACACACATCTTACGCTTCTCCCTCAGGGTCACGGGGGTGCTGGAGCCTATCCCAGTGGTCATTGGATGGAAGGCAGGAAACACCCTGGACAAGTCGCCAGTCCATCGCAGGGCAGACAGACGGATACAATCACACACACACTCACACCGACGGGGCAGTTCACCATGTCCAATTGGCCTAACTGCATGTCTTTGGACTGTGGGGGGGGGTGGCAGAGAACCTGGAGGAAACCCACACAGACATGGGGAGAACATGCAAACTCCACACAGAAAGGACCCTGGTCACCCAGCCAGGGGATCGAACCCACCACACCACTGTGCTGCCTTAATCAAAACAAAAGCAGATATCTCAGAAATGGTACATTTACAGGAGAAGCAATAACATTTTTAGCATGTAATGTAAGTTAATGTAAAGAGACTCAAGTATTTTTGATCTGTTTCTGTTTTGAAACGATTTCCCTTTTGGAATTTTAACACAATGCAAAACAAAAACAGCTGATTTACAATAGAAAACACAGTTTTTATTTCTATAATAAAAGTGATATTAATCATAATATGGTGCTATGGTTACCTGTCTAGGGTGCCTGTCTAGGTCTCCTGCCTTTCATCCAGTTAGTGCTGGGATGGGCTCTGGCACCCCCTGTGACCCAGAAGGATAATTGGCTTAGATGACAAGAAGAATGAGAGCCATCATAATATAGCATTAATGTTTCTTGTCTGTGTAAAGCCTTGACCAGTGATGTGTTGTTTGCGATGTAACTATTTGAAGGCAGTTACATTGTATGAGTCTGAGAAGGAGATTAGCTGATGTGGACTGCTGGTCAACATTAGCTGGTGTTGATGGAAGCTGACTAATACAGCATGTTGTTACAGTATATACAGTATGTAGATCTATCTCTTACACTTGTTCTCCAAACACACACAAAGCTTTCTCTTTCATATTTCATATTTCACTGCAAGTGTGCAGTGGTCTGTTATGAACCAAATGTCTGGTGGGCACAGGGTTCTATTATAACAGGTAGAACATAACTAACTCTATCACAGACCAGCACGTTGCTTCAAATGTTATCAGAAAGAATTGCACCAGAGTGAAATGAGATAGCATTTCAGCTATTTGATGGAATGTTAATTCATTTGCTTTGATTAATGGAACAGAGAATGATTATCTTTAAAAAAATGAATTAAGAGGGCTTTGCTTCTTTTCTGTCACTGTAAATATACACTGTGTGTGTGTGTGTGTGTGTGTGTGTGTGTGTGTGCCTCTGGAGATGTGAAAATGTAAAGACTACATTTGTTACTTCCTAACCTGCTGAGTAGCCACAACAGGAGCCTAATAGAAGCAATTATTCCACCTAGAATGCCTATTTATACACAGTCCACTTGCATAGAGAGTCAAAGGAAAATAATTGAAAAAAAAAAACAACATTAACAGAAGAAATACAGGGTGTTCCGAATTGATCCTCCAATGAGATCATTTTCTCATATTTGAACAAAACATGTAAAAACTAACCAAGTTTTATTTTCAGGTTGAAGAATGGTGTTCAGTAGAAATTAAAAGGCATTTTTCACACAGTCAAACAAGAGTCTACAGCATGCATGTTGAAAATTTCAGTGAAAATGCACCAACTAATAAGGAGATCTGGACATGGCTCAAAAAATTCAAAGAGGAAGGCTGTCTGTTCAGGGCAAAGGCATCTGGACGACCACCAGTATCTGAAAATGTCGTCAGTCAGCTTCGAGAAACATTTGTGCAAAGCTCCAGAAAGTCTGTAAGAAGAGCATCTCTGGAAAGCCGTGTTTGGCAGGAGCTATACTACTTACTGGACGTGTCGTGTCACAGGTGGTGCGCATATTGAACATTTGTGAAGCTGTGAAATCGGTTATAAAATCTACATCCCTCTGAATTTCTTGTTTGAATTTTGATAAATAAATCTTGTACTATTCAACATGAAGCTGAAGGAATTTATTGCTGTGAAATAGGTTGTATCTGTGTTATACATTCTGTATTGTGTGTACATGTGCATGTTTGTCACACCTGTTACTTGTCCTGTATAGCTGGGTCTAATCTTGGCATCAGTCCAGCTATATAACTGTGTTAGCCCAATGTCTTACAGGTTAGCTGGACGTCTGAGATCCACGCGCACAACCAATAAACTTCACTTGTCCAGACAACAGAGTCCCCTGGATCAAGAAGGTTTGGAATTCTTCAGTGGTGCCGTTATCCAGATTGGACATCTCATCTCTAAGCTGTAGGTGAGTGCCCATTTTGAAGCAAAGCCTGATACCAGTAGGTTATCCTCCTCTCGTTGACGGAATGGAGAGGAAGACCACAGTAGTGATGTCGAAAGCCCTTGGCAGGAGAGAAAGCTACCACACAGAGGGGTGGTAAGGTGGCACCTGATGGGCTGATAATTTTTTCATTGTCAGAGCGGATGAACAGTTATATACACATATAGACTCATCTAGTTTGGACACATACTATCAAAAGGAAGTGCCTGTTTATTCAAATAAAATATGGTCCCTAGATGAGAGGCTACATATGTCATTCTGGAAAACAATAGAGAGCAAACTTGCAGAGCATGTCTTAATGCATGCTGCCTCCAAGGCAAAATAGGCCTGTGGAAGTATAAAGGTAAGGACAAGTTGATGCTTTAAAATAAGTCTGATACAGTGACTGGCACTAACTTCCTGGAAAGCTCAGGGTTGAGTTTCAGATACAACTGAAGATGTGTTTAAAAGGTCAAAGACCTCTGTCCTGTACTGGGGTCTGTGCAAGTTTTATGGTTGTCCTGTATTGTCATGGTGGCATTAAGTGTCATCAATCAGCTCATGGGGCAAGGTCTTATATTTTTTATCTTATTTTTATGCCCATATGGGTCCAAATCTTTTGCAGATTGTGGCTAACTAAAGGTTGAACATGTCAACCTGACTGGGTTTTCCTTGTCTGAATACAAAGCAGTATAAAATTAATAATGCAGCATTGTCAGGTATTCAACATGTTGTGGAGGCTTTAGATAGACAAAGGGTGTTGTTTTCTAACCAAGTCCCTCACCTATATATAGACAAACGTTTGATAGCTTCCTAAAATACAGAGGAACATGAACGTGACTTGCTAGATTTATTAGAATACCTACACTTGTTAGGACAAAAAACATAAGGAAAACGTTTAATCAATCCTCTGTTCACTATTTTGGACAGCTGGATTTTACCTGACTGTTGTGCCACAGTATGTGCTATTTATGACCTGATATGTTAGCACAGCTGCAGTCTTTTGTGGGGTTGTGCAAATCTGCTTAACCGCTATACGATCTAACTAAAACAGAAAATCAGAAACCTAAGTTTCAGCTAAATGATGATCGTTTGAAAGCTTTTCATTCCCTTAAAACTGCGCTATGTAAGGCCCCAGCACCAAGTCTAGTGAATATGGAACTACCATTCGCCTTCCATGTTTCTGAATCACTAGGATTTGTGTCTAGCTGTTGAACTCAAACTCATGGAGAGAAAGAGAGAGAGAGAGAGAGAAGCCTGTGTGCTTGTTAAAGGTGTAAAAGCAAATATATTTGTCGATTCAAAGTATTTTGGCTCATTATGGAAACAAAGACATTTTCTGACAGCAAATGGAACCCCGATGAAACATGCCTAGCAGGTGGCGGACCTAATGAAAGCGCTCACACTTCCAAAACAGGTTGCTATTATTAAAATAAAAGCCCATTCCACTGCCACATCTTTTGAACACCAAGGCAACTGTTCAGCTGACAATGCGGCTAAAAGGGCTTGTTTTTTTTTTTTTACCTATCGAACATATCCTGTCACCCTGTGAACAACCTGTTGTTAAAAATTTGGCTGATCTACTTGTTTTATACCAGCAGGCCCTGGGTTTGGAAGTTTGGATTTGGGTTGAGCGAGGTGTGCCTCTTTGTGATGGTATCTGGGTTAAGGGGGGTAAATATGTGGCTCCTGATGCCCTGCTGCCCTATTTGGTAGCTACCATACATAATCTAGGTCACCCTGGAGTAACCCAGATGATACATCACTTCAACCAAGTATGGTGAAATCCTAAATTCCACACGTGTGCAGAAAGCCATTGTCTGGCTTGCACCACCTGTCTTAAGGCAAATCCAGAACCTGCAGTCTCCCTCCCCTACCAAACTGTAACATCACCAAGTGGCCCGTTCCAAGCATTGCAGGTAGATTACATCACGTTGCCAAGATGCCAGGGAAAACAGGACTGTTTGATGATATTTGCAAGTTCTCAAGGTGGCCTGAGGGATATGCCACTACTAAAGCCACTGCCCCTACATATCGCTAAATGTCTGGTGCAAGATTTCATCCAAAGGTGGCGTCTCTCTAGGGTCATTGAGAGTGATTAAGGAACACACTCTACTGGGAAGGTTTGTCAAGAAGTAGCAAGGTTGTGGGAGATAAAGTGACATCTCCACTGTCCCTATTGACCACAAGCATCAGGTCAGGTTGAAAGAATGAACAGAACTTTAAAATCCAGACTGACCAAGTTACATCATGAAGGGGTTTCATGGGTGGTAGCTTTATCCACTGTTCTTTGCAGCATTAGAGCTTCGACTAATAGAAATACCCAGCTGTCACCATATGAGATTATTGCTGGTCGTCCTATGTCACTTCCAGGAACTTTTGACTTAAAAGCGGCAGACATACATGTCATATCTTTTACAATACAGCCAGACATTATCCGAGGCTGTTGCCACTGCTCAGAACCAAGTGTTGGATGCATGGAGAGAACCTACTAAGGGGGGTCACCCTATCGTTTCAGGTATATGGGTAATGGTTAAGGTGAATAACACTCAGCCATTAGGGCCAAAGTGGGAAGGTCAATATCAGGTCCTCCTTACTACATCCTCTGCTCTAAAATGTCAAGGAAAAAACGGATACATGGGTGCCACCACCTGATGGTGAAGGCTAGTACAGAGATAGAATGGGTGACTCTGGTGGGAGATGCTCTGAGGAGGAACTGTGATGTCTAGATCATGGGGATCAACCTCGAGAGTGAAGATCTCCTAATTCCCCTTTGCGACTAGTGGTCCCCTCCAGAGGCCAGTACCCAGGTTAGGTAGGGAAGGAAGGTATCCATTACAAGAGCTAAAACAAACCTATGTCCAAAAGGACATACAACGTGATTTGTGTAAGAAGAACACTATACTGCCACTGTGTCAATGTGTTTTGCTTTAGAACATGCCAGAGCAGACCTGAGACAGTGAAAATGAAACAGGACATTAGACGGGTTCCTGATCAGTGGTTGAAAGAACTGACATCAAAGCCTATCTAGGTCCCCTGACTCTGTCCTCCAAGCTATTTGGACCCATCGACACTTGCTCCCGCTATTCTGTAAGAGAAGACGGCTACCACTGCAACAAGCTGCATGATAAAGGCCCTTTTATAACAAAAAAGGAATAAAGAAAAATGAAATCTGTAGTTTTCATAAACATTCTGACAATAGCTTTTGCAGACGTGATGGAGGAGGTGACCGTGACATGGTATGTGCTCAGGCCATCCTGTGGATACAAAATCATACCTTAGGAGGAGATGGTCGTTTTATTTGTCATGTGATCCCAAGATTTAATATCTCTATACAAGCTTTATGTACAGATAATTTCGTTTCTGAAACCATAAGTATAATAGCAAATGATGGTAGATGGTATAAGTGACGATAACTGGTAATTGCCTATTGTTAGATGTTTGAAGTCAAATAGAGCGGTTACAATCCAAATGGTAACAGTAAATGTTCTGTTTCAATCTCTGCCTTCTCTATGAATGGCACATTTTGGTGTAAACATTCTATTTGGACGTGTTGCAGATGCCTCACAGAAGATAAAGTATTTAGCATATTCCACACAGAAACTAGCTAATGAGACTAGTGAAGCTTTAGTGCTGGAAAATATGAAAGTTTTAGACCTGATGACCTTAGAAAAAGGAGAGGTATATCACATTCTTGATGCCTCCTGCTGCATCTACATGCCAGATAACTATGAAAATATTGATAAATGCATAGCAGATCTTCATAGACTCATTCCAAATCTTGCTCCAGAAGGAGCTCTTCATAAGATGTTTTCTGGGATCTTACAGATACTTCTCCATTATACTGTATACTTCCCTTTGTAGCACCAGTAATAGTTGCTATTGTGATCTACATTTACCTTAAATTGTTCTGGTGCTTAATGGCCAAACTTCACTGGTGTAGGCGTTCCTTATAAACATGGAAACACCTCATTTCCCCAATTTGCCTGTATGCAGACTGAAGGAAAAGAGACCCGTGTTTAGGACCCGTTTTTAACACTGGCCATTCCTGGAAGAGGAAAGAATAGATTGATTAAGCTTGCGAGAACATACCTATTATAGTATGTTCTAAGGGGGGAATGAAGGAATTTATTGTTGTAAAATGTGTTGTATCTGTGTTATACATTCTGTATTGTGTGTACATGTGCTGAAGTTGTATTTTAGGCTCCCTGTTTTGTGTTTAGCCCTATATGGTCATGTTTGTCACTCATGTTACTTGTCCTGTATAGCTGGGTCTAATCTTGGCATCAGTCAGCTATATAACTGTGTTAGCCCAACCTCTTACGGGCTAGCTTTCACTTCACTTGTCTAGACAACAGACTGAGTCCCCTGGATCAAGAGGGTTTGAAATTCTTCAAAGCCTATTTAATTTAGTTTGCCCAGGATATGTAGTTACTCAGATATTCACATCTCAAATGATGTAAATGTTTTGAGACACCCTGTATAGAGAACACTAGGACTCCTTACAGCTGTGCAAGACCTGGTAGACCACCCAAACTGTCATCCGCATGTAAACAGCATTTAAAGCTGCTTTAGATCTGACAAAAAATCCACAGGTGTTTCTGTCCAGGAAATCCAAGCAGTGACGTCAAAGTTCATTTATATGTCACTTTCTACAACAGGTGTTGTTCCAAAGCAGCTTTACAGAAAAATCTGGGTCCAAGCCCCCATGAGAGTCACCAATGGTGACAGTGGCAAGGAGAAACTCCCTAAGAGCAAGAGGAAGAAACTTTGAGAGGAACCAAGTCCCACAAAGGGAACCCATCCTCCTCTGGTCGACACCAGATAGCAAACAATAACACAAGAGCAAAAACGAACAGAGACTTTTAAAGTTTGTATAAAATATTAAAAATACAAACAAATAATATATATATATATATATATATATATATATATATATATATATATATATATATATATATATATATATATATATATATATATTAGAATCTTCTGACTGAGCTTTGGGGGACTAGAAAAATATTCCTGCAGACATTTAAAAACAGAAAGCTCTCCTCTTGAAGAGAATAGAAGCTGTAATAAAGGCAAAAAGTGAACACAGTAAATGCTGAAAAAAATATATCCAGTTTCTGAGGCTTCTGTGCATCAATATGTTCAAACATGATATGATATTTTCTGATTTTTTTTCCTGACATTGAAAAATGACTTGCACTTTATGGCTGTTTTGCATGGAAATTAAAATAGGATGTCTTCTGACTTTTGCACAGTATTGAAGAAAAAACCTTTGTATTTATACGTATTTACAGCCAATGAAAAACAGAATATAATAGCAAGCTTATGTGCATTCACACACACACCCTGTCAAACACACACACACACACAACATCAGCAGAACAGTGTGACCTACTTCATAACAAGTGGAACCAAAGTGGATAACTGTGTAGCGAGTGTTAATTTGATCAAAGGGAAAACACAGACAGTTAAAATGCCTGAAATTTAATTAAAGAAATTAATAAAAGGGAAAAGTTAGAGAGGGAGTATGAAATGTAGCAGTGTTTCTATCACACCATGGCAGGCAAATTCAATTACAAAGGCAGCAATGCAAGTGATGAAATATTAAAACAGTACAGTAAGCCACAGTGTTTACTGCTGAGGCTAGAATGCTGGGAGACCACACTGATCTCAGCCAGAGGACTGGCAGAAAGACTTTTCCCTAAACACACCAATACCACGCTTACTAACTGAAGACGGAAGATTTGGAAGTAGAAGAGCTGACCTGAGGTACACTGATATGTATGCATATATACACACACAACACACACACACTAGTGTACTCAATCTTCAGAGTTGACCATCTCGATTTTTCATGCTGCCTACGCCACTCACAGCTGCTAAGAAAGGAAAAGTGAGCGTACAGTACATCCATTCTATCTAACAGCTGTTTTCAATTATGATCTCCAGCCAGTCTACATTTTCAGTCTGTTCCAGCTCAACGCACCACACTAATTATAAAACAGATAGTTCTGCTTCTAAAATCTGATTGGCTGAGCCACACCACAAGCTGTTGTAAAGTACTTGATGTGCACATTTACACCATGTGGCCAAAAATATGTGGTTTTGGCTGTTTCATCCACAGGACATCACTAAGAGGTACATAAAATCATGCATACACTCTCAGAATAAAAACTACAAAATTGTCTCAGTATCTTTAGTCAAGGAACATAACTGTACCATAACTTTCTAAGTTCCACACAGCCCATCTCATCCTCAGGTGTTTTATTTTTTGTTCTGTTTTAAACATTACGTTATGAAAAGATACTAATATGTGTATTTATACCAGGTACATAATTGGACCTTAAAACCACTGTTGTACCTTTGAGGTACATTTATATTGTTTGTACCTGCCTGCACATTTATTTCTCACAGTTTACAGTCACCAATCTCCAGTAACCAACACTGACTGCAGAATGGGACATACTGAAGAGCTCAGTGAATTTCCAACCAGTCGGTTTATTACATTTCTGCATGGCTAGAGCTGCCCTAGTATATTGTAAGTGTTGTTATTGTAAGTGGAATCTAGGATCAACAATTGTAAAGCACTGCACAACACAAGCCCACAGAACAGGACAACTGAGTACTCAAGGATGTAGTACGAAAAAATAATTTGAGCATAAGATGACCATATACAGTGCCAAGTGTTGGCAGGAGTGATATAAATCATAGAGGACACTACTCTGGACTGTGGAGCATTGGTAATGTGTTCTCTGGAGTGATGACTCATGCTTCACCATCTGACAGTCTGATAAACAAACTGGGTGTGGTGGGTGACAAATAAATAGTACCTGCATACTATTCATTAGGTATTATACTATTCAGGTATTCAGTAAGTATTATAGTACTGTAAAGTTTGGTGGAGGAGGAATAATGGTCTGGGTCTGTTTCATGGTTTGGGCCCCTTAGTCCCAGTGAATGCTTTCAACTTTGTGGCAGCAGTTTCAGGAAGGCCCATTGTCATGGCTTTTTTAGCATGACAGTGCCCTCCCATGAACAAAGTAAGGTTGATAAAAAATTGTTTCCAGATTTTGGTAAGTCTGTACAGAGCCCTGACCATATTAAACATCTTTGAAAAAAACTGGTAGACTGTAAGCCTGGCTTTATTATCCACCACTGGTGCCTGACCCCACTTGTGGCTGAATGGCAAATGGAAAAAATAAAGTAAACATGGCCTGTGCAAAAGTTTTAGCACTTTTTTAAAATATGAAACTCAAGAAATAAATATATATTGTGCATTTAAATCTACAGAAACATGCCATATTTGCTCATGTTAGACAATGGATTAACTTGCTTTCACTTAGAAAGTCAACAAAATATGTCATTTGACTTTGCATAAGATTATATTTGACCTATCGATGCTCCATCAACAAATGTATTCTTTCATAGTACCTGTTGCGAGATTGGCTAGGCTTTACAAAACTTCCATTTTAATCTAGTTTAAGTTCCAACCTAAATGCATCTACACAACATTGAGCTTCCAGGTTAAAATGCAGCCAGGATCATGCACTTCTTGTAAGTCGCTCTGGATAAGAGCGTCTGCTAAATGCTGTAAATGTAAATGTAAATGTAAATATTTTTGTATTTTAGCCAGGATGAAAACAACGACCATTCTCATTTTTGCTTGATGTCTGCATGTTGACAAGTTTCAATGTCTCGTTAAGTTGAACAGGATGGTTCCCATTGTTCTGTGAAGCCTATCCAACCTTGAAACAGTAACGAATGAATAATTCGTTATATTCTTGAAATATTCTTGGAATAATCTTTACCATTGTGTTGCATGGCAACCACAGCCTACTGTTAGTGAACTACATTGCTGCAGAAGAACAGTGAATAATGATTACAATATGTAGTATTAACATATTAGAATTAGAAGATACATATATATATATATATATATATATTAAATTAGTAAAAATGGAGGCATGCCCAACTCTTCTTGCATCGCCTTCTTGAACACCATATATATCTGCCAAAATATCGCACTCAGCTCCGCCACCCGCTTACTCTTCAGGAAGCAGCTGCCTGGCCAACTGTGTCACCAGTGCCTGCTCGAAGCATTGCTGGAGGGCCATGGCCAGTGGCACCAGTTCACCATACTCCTCTGTGTGAAGGTTTTCTCTGCCTACAGTCATCCAGGCATCCTCACTGCCTCTATTGGTGTTCTCCCGCAGGGCACTACTTGCCAAGCCGTTCTGCGCTCCTTCTCCATTGTCTTCACCCCAGTCCTTGGCATGCTTTTTCCCTTAGCTTTGCCAGGGCTCACTCCTCTATACCAGTCACATATGAGTTAGTGGAAACCATTCCTCTCTGGTCTGCCTGGGGTGTGGGGGCTATCCTTAATGAGCACTTAAATGAGCACTCAATTAAGTATTGATTATAATGTATTGTACTGCACTTATGTATTGCATTTTATTGTATTGCACTGTTCTGTGTTCAACTCTGGTTTTTTTCTCTGGGTATCAACAGTGACTTTTTGTTTCTAGCAGTATCTGAGCTCAGGACTCGCTCTCTCTCTAACCTATTGGTAACTAGCAAACATACTTTCTCTAGATAGACAAAATACTTCTTGTAAGTCACTCTGGATAATAGTGTTCTGCTGTAAATGTAAATGCAGATGTATCCTATTTCTGACACCTGTGTGGCAAGAGTAAGACACAGGGTAGGCCATGATTCTGCTGTGTGCTGTGCTCTTTTATTAAAAAGCAGACAGAAAGGTACATACAAAGCACTGAACTCACAGGAGAGGTAACTGCCATTGGTTTCTACTGTGTTGACCAACCTTCGATAACAAACATGAACACTCACACCCCTGACACAGGATAATACAAAAATCACATACACATACTTTTAAACTAACAAATAGTATGGCCATTCTTCCCGAGCCTCTCACAGCTGCCTCTGGGCAGTAGCGGAATGCTACAATATTTGGTTTTGTTACTTTTTTATAATACCTAGTTCAGTTTGCTTTATACCTAACAACATCCTTAACCATGATAAAAGCACTGTAGTACACTCTAAGGCTTATTGCTTAATTGTATTGAACAGGTATATAAGGATATGAAACGCCACAAAATGTGAACTGGCTGAAAAATTGCTTTTATATAAGGCATATCAAATGCATTGAAATAGACCTTTTGTCCCCTTTAGCAGAAAATAAATCATTTCTTCTGTTGCTACACAGGCCAGACAGTGTCCTTTTCAAAGGGAAAAACCTGTCACTTACAGCACTGGCTCCTCTTAAAGGCATTATGAATTATTGCCTATATCCTGCTGCGTTGAAAAGGTTTGACAAAAATAAGAGTGTCTTTTGAAAAAAGATCTTTAGTGCCGGGATAATTATCAATGCCGTTAACTGACAAGAGAATTCATAGCAGTTTTGTATCCAACAATACAGAGAGAGAATCAGTGCCTCAGGAAACTTTGATGTGGAAGTGGACGCATTAAAAGAAAACACATGAATAGCTTTTTTGCTCAGTCAAAGGAAAATTCCACAAAACAGACATTCCAATTAAAAATTGGTGTAAATTTTCTTTTAGTGCTCGTATGTTCAAAGAAAAAATAATACATGCAAGGCCTATTAGACTAGAATTAAAACAGTTTTTATTCATTCTGCCTCTTCAGAATGGATCCTTAATTCAAGTAAACAAAGTACACTGGAGGACAAAGCTCTTAAAATCCAAGATCTTGGCCTTCAACCCCTTAAAGGCCCAGGCTGATTGCTTCCTAGAGCCTTTTATTCAGTAACTTCACAATGCACAGTGCAAAAGTCAGAGACCTCCCTTTTGTTGATTTAATTTCCATCTGATAAGCTATTAAGTTTCTATTCCTGTTTCAATCTAATGAGTAACTGTAGTGGTTCATTTTAAGGGGAATTCCATCAATCTTTTAAAACATTTGCCTATTAAAATAAGCCATAAAAACACCATGGGATCTAAGAGTAAAGCAGTTTCAATACTCTGTATGCCCTGTATATATTGTACCATTGACAATAAAACCTTGACTTGACTTGACCTGACTTGACTAAAATGTAAACAGACTCATTCACAGTGGTTTGATGAAATGTTACATTCTAGAGTACTTGCTGAATCAGACTTCACAGTGGTGGTAATAGGAAGCAGATGTCTGAGTTTAATGCCTCTAAAAACTCCCTTACAGTACATTATTACATGAAGTAGTAATCATCAAACTGCCTGATATCTGAGATTTTACTGTTATCAACATCATATAGAAAGACTGATAGATAACATGATTTGGATAGGAAGCAAACCGGCTATATTTGTGTTGTATTGGAGCCACTGGTTTATATCACCATCACTGTAAAAAAATCCAATTTTTTTTACAATGCATTGTTTCATATCAAACCACTGTGAATTTACATCTTAATGATTTTGAAAAACAAGTAGAATTCCCTTTTAACTCAACCTGCTTTTCAATCACATACAGCAACACAGTTGCTGGAAACTCAACAAGTTGTGTCTCTAAATCAGAGGTGTCCAGCCCTTGGGCCAATTGCGTCCTGCAGATGGATTTAAATTGGTCTGCAGCCTTACTTTCTATGTGGCCTGCCAGCCAATAGATTGCAATGCCTACTGATGGTGGCAGCAGTACCAAAAACTTACAGTTTCAGAATCAACTATTTGAGTGATTTTAGTGATTTAGTGTTTTAAATGAGAATCAGAACAAATGCTTGTGCCTCATGTCAGAAGACTGTAATAAATGTAATGCCAAAAGACATTATGAAACACGCCATGAACATTACAATGTATATTCAGTTTATCAAAAGGGCCAAGTCACTGAAGTAGCTGGAATCTATAAGCTTCTTATCAGAGCGAATTCAATAGTTCAATAAATGACTATTTATTGCTGGTGCAAAATGATGGCTATTACGCTTCTCTATTAATAATGTGGTTTCTTGTTATTGCATTTCATTTTTATGTGAAGAAAATGATGTAACAGAAGATGTAATCTGTTGAGTTCTTACTGACCTGAATGAGTTCACAATGAGTATTACAGTGCATCCAACAACAAAGGCAGCTTTGTGCAACACACACACACACACACACACACACACACACACACACACACACACACACACACACACACATATATATATATATGTGTGTGTGTGTGTGTGTGTGTGTGTGTGTGTGTGTGTGTGTGTGTGTATACACACAGAGGTAGATATAGATAGATACAGATATAGACATATACATATAGTGATAGTAACATGGCAGCACACAGAAGGCCCTGTTTCTACATGATATGTTTCACTCTTTTGATACGGTCCAGCCTGACCTCTGAAAAGTTTGGACCCCCTGCTCTAAATTCTGACCTAAATGCATTCATTTGAATGGGATTTTCAATGTCCTGTAAAGATTATTCATCCCAACAGAATTTGCCATAAAAAGCTGCATTTGTTAGTGAAGCCTGATGAGGTCAGTTGTGAAATATGAATTTAGCAGAGTGTCTTTTCAACATCTGAAATACAAAGCAATAACAGACCCTGACCTAGTATGTACTCAGTGACCACAGCCTAGCCATCAAAACGGACAGATGAAAAAAAAAAGCTGTCCAGAGAGAAAAGGAGCCTGAGACAGCACTGCTTTTTCACTTTCGTCCTTCACTATGAAAACTATCAGGACAAAAGCAAAGTGTTTTCCAATGAAATATCAAACAACACACCACATTTCTCCAAAATCACTGATTATTGCTGGAAAATGTGTATATGACAGCCTGAAGGACAGTGCATGACCAGTTTTCTTAAATAAATCTCAAACTCATCCAACCATCATGGGTCCCTTAACATATTCTGCTTTTATTTCAGCCTAATTTGTTTGTTTATCTGTTTGCTGCTGTGTGTGTAAGTGTATAATGTTGAAGTAAAATTATTGTCACAATTTAAATTAAATTACTGTTATACTGTCTTGTTAATTACTATTGATATTGTTCAGTTACCATTTGTGTAATTACTGTGAAAACACTGCATGTAAAACAATCCTGCTAATCAAATCTGCTAATAAACTGCACAAATGGCAGGGAGGTTAAAGAAAGAGAAAGAAGGAGAGAGTGTATAGAAGTAAAAGAGCGATAGAAAGAGAGTGATATATATATATACATACACACTGATCAGGCTTAACATTATGACCACCTCATTGTCCATTTTATCTGCTCCACGTACTCTATAGGTGCACTTTGTAGTTCTACAGTTAAACCATCTGTTTCTCTGATACTTTGTTACCCCCTTTTACCCTGTTCTTCAGTGGTCAGGACCCCCATGGACCTTCAAAGAGCAGGTGCTATTTGGATGGTGGATCATTCACAGCACTGCAGTAACACATGGTGGTGGTGTGTTAGTGTATGTTGTGCTGGTACGAGTGGATCAGACACAGCACTGCTGGACTGAGAATAGTCCACCAGTTCATCAGAGCTGTCGTCTCTGACTTTACATCTACAAGGTGGACTGATAAGGTAGGAGTGGACATTGAGTGGACACAGCACTGCTGTGAGGCAGAAAAGAGAGAGAGAGGGATAGAAAAAATGACCAGGACTGAAAGAAAGAGAGAGAGAGAGAAATAGACAAAGATAGGGTGAAAAGAAAGAAAATGAGAGAGAGAAAAGAAAGAAAAGTGAGGAGAGCGAGCGAGAGAGACAGAAGGGCAGAGTGGTCAGGTGAAGAGAAAGAAGAATGGACAGGGAGAATGGCGGCAGGTTAAAGAAAGAGAAAGAGACTGAAAGAGAGTGAAAAAAGAAAGAAAGGGTGAAGAGTTGTAGAGTGAAGAGAAAGAAAGGGGGCAGAGAGAGAAAAGAAGATAAGATCATTATTTTCCTTTTTCATCGTGAACCTGTGAACTCGAACTGGCAGCCAGCAGCCTCACGCTCTCCGCACCGGGAACGACGCCAGGAGCTAACGAGTATAAATAAAGGAGAAAGCTTGTGCATTTTACAGCCGCCACGCGCATGATTCACACTCTCTAAATACCAGAGAAGAGGGTGTTAACACATATGTGCTTAAAAATATGCCCCAATTAGGCGTAAGTAGGGGCCGCCTTCAGTAATGGCAGGTTTGTAGTAAGGGGGTCTGATTGGGATGTGGGGCTGTAGATTGACGGAATGAAGAAAAAGCCCTTTAAAAGCACTCTGCCCAGCTCTCCCTCATCCAGCTCTACCCCGTCACCATGGACCGCTCAGCAGCTCCCCGGGAAGCAGGAATTGGGTGATTTGTGCTTTGTTCATGGCAGAGATCCAGTGCTTTTCAATCCTACCAGTACCTGCTCATCATACCGAGTGCAAAGCCCTTCGCGTTGGCATATCACCGCACAGCTGTCCAACTTACTGTCGTGTTGTGTAACATCACTGTCATAAGAAAGCCTTTTAATTTTTCATTATTTACTTGAAAATGCTGGCTCCCCTTTGTGTGTGTGATGTGCTTTGATAGATTTATTTCCATGATCACAGGACTCTGAGGATCTGCTTTAATATTTGAATTACTGGGAGGATTGTTTTACGTTTACAGATGTTCAGAACATTCATTCGTTCTCTTGGACAGTTAAATAAATAGGTTACAAAATTTGTCAGAGCAGTGATAAACAAGGGCTTTTATAAAATGCCAAAAAATGTAAACATTAAACCGGGCTCTTCAAGGCTCTTTGACAAAGAAAACATTCTAAATAGAACCATGAACCCTTTGCATGATTAAAGAGTTAATTGCATCATGAAAGAGCTCAGCTTTAATGGAGAATGTGTTGTTGATGATTCTATATAGAACATTTTTGAAAAGGGTTCTATATAACACCAAAAAGGGCTCTTGTTACACACTTGAGACTGCAAAAAGAGAAAAACTCTTTTTGGTGCTACATAGTACCTTTTAATAAAACGTTCTACATATATAGAACCATATACAGCAGATTCCCCATCAATCTGAAGAAAAATAGTTCTATATAAAACCATGAACACTCAAAGAACACTTTGCATGACTAACGAGTTCTCTGCATTATGAAATCGTTCTTCAGATCACTGGAGATTGTGCTTTAGATGGTTCTATATGGAGCCTTTTGCAAAAGGGTTCTATATGGCACTGAAAGGGGTTCTATTAACATTGTAACAATTGAAAAGGGTTCTATATAGCCTCAAAAAATTGTCATGGGTAATGACAAACAATGGATGGTATAGTGTAGTGGATAACACCTCCGCTTTCTATGCTGTAGACTGGGGTTCAATCCCCACTGGGGGAGTCACCCCACACTATACCAATAAGAGTCCTTGGGCAAGACACCTAACACTACCTTCACCTACCTGTGTAAAATGATCACACTGTAAGTCGCTCTGGATCAGAGTGTCTGCCAAACGCCATAAACATCAATCTGTTGTATTGCGTTCGATACAGAATCATATACAGCAGACTTTACATCAATCCAAAGAGCCCTTTTGTGATGCAAGGAACCCTTTAATTGTGAAAATGGCTCTTTGAGTCTTCATGGTTCTATATCAAACCATTGTCTTTGCTAAAGAACCATCTTGGTTAAGAGTGTAGCATTGCGACAAAGTGGAAGCATCAATTCAATTCCATTTAAAGCTGATCAAGCAACAGGCTGAAGATTAACCCCTTAAATCCCAGGCTTACATACTAAAGCTTATAATTCAACAGCTACGGGACTTCAATGTGACCTGGCTGAGCTGTTCTTGGCTTATAGAAATGTGCAATAAGAGGTTCAGCATCCAATTAGTCTGCAAACAAGCACTCATTACATCACCAAGTGTGCATATGAGGGACAGCCAGTCATGTTTTTTAATATTTTCACAACAGTATATGAGGACGCCATCAGTGCACTGAACTGTTGTATACTAAGCCACACAGCTTAATGCAATATTTGATAAAGGCAGTGGTGAACAGTGGCCGCAAGAGCTAGGCCTCGACTTCAGGCCATAAATGTCAAAACAGTTACATGAACATTTTTGGGCATTTATTTGTCATATATTAAACACAGATATTTCAAGCTTGTTAAAGACACCCAGTATCTGGAGATTATAACAGACTGTGGAGGAGGGGGTGTGGTTGAGCAACACATGCAAGACGGAGAGCCAGTCATGCTGAACCAGCGGGCTGAGTAGCTGATAACATTCACCTGTGCCTTATTTCTGCCAGCCTACTTATAGCCATGTCTTTTCTAAGTAGGTGGCAGAGCCCAGAAAGAGGAGGCAAGGCAAGGCAAAGCAAAAGCGTCAGCATCAGCGTCAAAAGTCCCTGAGAGCCATCTCTGTAGTTTTTTTTACATTGCCTGAAAAGCAATTTTGTGTTGTGTTCACAATAAAATAAAGCTCTGTGTCTTCATACCTGTCCTCCTTCCTCCCAGCCTCCCAAAGATCTTTGCATAGACACATTAACACATTTTACTGTATAGCAGTTTTACAGTGACTCCTTCTGAGCCCTGGCACAGAGCTGCTTCTGCTGTTTTCTTTGTCTAACATCGGACTTAAACACACTGGACAGGCTACAAATCATATTCACAGTCAGTGATGTACCTAGGACTTCCAGAGGGTCAAGAGCAGGGGTCAGCAAGATGAGGCTCCGGAGCATGCGAGTCTTTTAGTGCCCTGTTGTAGCTCCAAAGCAGAATTAGATTTTTAGGTAAAATTAAAATAATCCTGCTTTGCAGTAAAATAAAGCTCTGCTGATCGTTCTAACACAGTTTAACAATAAATGGCCTGCAGTGCTGGAGGTATTGTAGAACTGTTTATTCATCCTTTAACCCTGAAGACTGGCGCTCTATCTGCTGGTCACCATAGCAACAAGAAAAGAATCTCACCTAGCTAGTAGCTAACGAAATGAAATTTGGAGATGAATGGACTATCAAACACTAAAAAGAGCCCAAGGTCTCCTGAAAATAATAAAATAACATGTGGCCTGTCTCATGTAAATACTCCGTAATTGTATTTGTAATTGACCCAAAATACCAAAAAATACCCCAAATATTCTAGGTTTCTAATTGTAAAGGTAAGCAAGGTACGTATCTCAGCTAAAGCTCATGGGCTTCTTTGAGGAATGAAATCTCTGTGGTCATAGAAGGGGGACTAACTGATTGGAAGTGATGAGAGCCATTGCATGCAATCCCATTCCATTCAAATCCGACGTTGAAATTTTTCCTCAAGGCAGCAAGACTGCACTCACTGGGAACCAGTACCTTAGCACTAGACATGTTTTATTACAGCAAAGCAATGCGGCACTGGCATCGCCCCACAGGAACGTCTTTCAATGTAGTTCAGCTCCAGACAGACTTTCAGAAGAGCAGCTTCAGCACTATTTGACAAAGACGAGACCCAGTTTTAATTTGCCAATGGCCTTCAGGCTACTGTCAGAGACATCTCCTCAGCAGCTAAAAGCTCCTCAAACAGAACACACTCACAGATCTACACTCGTCCACTTCATATTTGACGGAACGGTGGTGTATAAGAGGATTTCACACGCAGTCCAAGAAATCCAAACCACAGGACGATCCAAAGACAATGTGCTTAGCAGCGTTGCATCAGCACACCATAGGGGGAGATGAAAGACAGAACAGACGGAAGAGAGACGTGTGTGAAAGGGCAAAAGTGTTACACTCTGTTCTTACTTGAGGAAAGAGAATTAGATGGAGCATGTCTTAAAAGGTCAGAAGTGTCGTGCTCTGTTCGTACTCAAGCAGAGTCTGAGTCTGCGGGAGAGAAAACAAAAGAAAACGTGTGGAAGAGACAGAGTGTCCTTCACATGCAGAAAGAAGATGCCTGGCTTTCGAAAAAGAAATGTGATTCATGCAGCATGGCCTTCTGGGTCAGACAGAAAAATAACTAGGTCACTGTACTTGAATATTCTAGATGAGACTTGATGTAAATAGTTATAAAAAGTCTTTTAACACTTACAATGTTCACTGTCCATTTTATTAGAAACATCTACCTTGTATTTCCACACACTGGTGACTGTATTAGAATCACCTACAGTGTACTTCCACTCAGTGGTCACTTTATTAGAAAACACCTACCTTGTCCTTCCACTCAGTGGTCACTTTATTAGAAAACACCTACCTTGTCCTTCCACTCAGTTGTCACACCTATTTGTATTTCCACTCAATGGCCATGTTATTAGAAACAGCTTGTATATCCACTCACTTGCAACTTTATTAGAGGCACTTATTTGCATTGGAACTCAGTGGCCACTTTATTAGAACCACCTAATACATACTTCCAGTCACTGGCAACATTATTAAAAACACCTATTTCTATTTCCACTCACTGGCCACTTTATTAGAAACACCTATTTGTGTTTCCACTCAGTGGCTGCTTTATTAGGAATGCCTACTTCTGTTTGCAGTCACTGGCCACTTGATTATAAGCACCTACCATGTACTTACACTCAGTGGCCACTTTATCAGAAACACCTACTTGTATTTCCAGTCACTGGGCACTTTAATAGGAACGTCTACCCTGTGTTTCCCAACAGTTGCCACTTTATTAGAAACACCTACTATATATATCCAATCACTGGCCACTTTATTAGAAACACCTACTTGTGTTTCTGCTTAGTAGCCATTTTATTAAAAGCACCTACCACATACTTCCAATCACTGGCCACTTTATTAGAAACACCTATTTGTTTTTCCACTCGGTGGCCACTTTATTATAAACACCTACTTCTGTTTGCATTCACTGGCCAGTTGATTAGAAACATCTACCATGTACTTCCACTCAGTGATGACTTTATTAGAAACACCTGTGTCATATTTCCACTCACTCGCCACCTTATTAGAAATATCAATACTGAACTTCCACTTAGTGGCCACTTTATTTACACTGTATGCTGGCAAGGTTGACATACACCGTACAGGCTTCTTATTATGTGGCCACTGAATGTATGGTCAGCCAGGGATAAATGTAGTTGTGCGTGGGCATCAAATGTGTTAATGTGCTACATTCGCTACATCTGTTCGTACATGTACTGGCCGTATGAAGAGCCTTGGGCTGCACACATCCACTGAGACAGAACTGGACCAGAGCTCCGTGGGTGAGTGACCATGAGGCTAATGTGGAAGCATTATATTAAAGCTTTGGGCCAGATGCCAGACAAATGTGGAATGTGTTGTTGCTAATGGTGCTCTCCGGTCAGAAAGCCATAGGGGAGAGCAGTGGCTGATATTGTAAGACTGTGCGGTGAGGATGGGCCAATTTATGACACTGCAGCCTGTAGGGAAAATAATACAAGTGCTTGGAAGATACGAACCCTGCACTTTCATGCATTAATGCATATATAAGGATTCAAGAGGCTAGACCGGATCAAGTTAAGCATACTGCTTTAGACACAGTGTGATTGCATGTGTGCACATTACTGAACACCCACTGTGTGACTTCCTCTGATCCTCATCCAAAAAAAAAAAGAATATCAAATGCACTGTAACAATGATACAACAAGGCAACCATTAAAATGTACCACTTTACCCACAGTGCAGCCAGAGGGAACGGAAATTCGTATATCTTTTTGGGTGTGTGTGCACATCAAGCGTTGTTTGACAGCGAAACTGTAAAGCTGATAGACTTTCGTAGCATGCTAGACCAAATATCTTCTTTTTCATTCATGCACAAAGTGTGAAAAAGCCCACCTACCTTTTGTTACGAACAAAAAGAAAGAACCAATAGCTAATGCCGCTCAGTGCTTTTGTGCTAAAACTCCATTTTTACAACAGAAAAGGAGCAGGGACAATTTCTGCCTTTACAGAGCAGTGCAGGCCAGTCATGGCTCAATGCAAGACCTAGGTCATAGAAGCTGTACAAAGCAGCCAATGGTTTGCAGAGAAAAGGAAGGAGAGACAGAGATTCATATAAAGCTCAACCACACACAAAAACGCCATGTGTAGAGGTGCAGAAGAGCTTCTGAACAGGAAAAAAAACACTTTGATAAAGAAAAAGCGAAGAGTATCAAGGATAAGAGGTACGTACAGCTGTGGCGCTTTAAAATGGGCCTGGGTTTGAAAGCTTAACAGGGACACTGTCAGTGAACTCTAGAGCCTGACCTGCAACTGTCAGACATGAATAGTCTGTAGAAAATAGTGTCTTGATATGAACCAGTGGTGCCGATTTAAGAAGAAATCAAATGGACTGGCTAATAAAAGCGTCTGACTGTGTGTCAGGTATGTAGATACATGTATTTATAATAGATGGGTGGGTACATGTTGTGTGGTGTCTTTCAACTTTTCTTTATTTAACTATTTCTGAACGCTGGTTTACCCAGCAGCATCAAAGACAAAGTAAAAGGAAGACATACCAAAAGAAAGGGTAACATAGTGATGGTAAGTTCTAAGATGCTTTAACTAAGATACATTGAAATGCCCATCAGATTATAGCTATTAAAGTGATAAAGGACATAATAAAACACATTATATAGCCAAAGTGTGTGGACACTTGACCACCACATCTGTAACAGCTTGTTGGACATCCCGTTCCAATTATTCCTATGAGAGGCTTCAGTTTTTTGGGATGGTGTTTGTGGGAATTTATGCCCATTCAGTCAAAAAAGCACATCATTGTTGTCAGAAGAAAATCTCATATCAACATTTTTGGAGTTTTCAAAATTTTGACATGATTTGAAAGTATCTGTTGCCTTTTAAATCGTATGTAAATTTCATGATGAATGGACTAAATGGTTCCATTGACTTACATTAAAAGTAAAGTAGGTTTTTTCCTTCTCCTGTAAAGTTACTATTGCCATTGGAGTTCCTCTATACCAATCTCATCTGTCTTAATAGACCTTGCTTAGTGCAGTGGGGCACAGTGATGCTGGAACAGGAAAAGATCTTCCCCAAACTTTTGCCACAAAGGCGGAAACATAAAATTGTCTAAAATGTGTTTGTTACTGTAGCATTAACGTTACCCTTTACTAAGGGGCCAAGCTCATACCCTGAATAACAGCCCATGACCATTATCCCTCCTCCACCTAACATTACTGTTGGCACAATGCAGTCAGGCAGGTAACGTTCTCTTGGCATCTGTCAAACCCAGATGCATTCATCAGACTGGCAGATAATGAAGTGTGATTCATCACTCGACTGCTCCAGTGGCAATGTGCTTTACACGTCTCCAGCTGACGCTTGGCATTGCGTATATTGATATTAGACTTGTGTGCAGCTGCCTGGCCATGAACACCCATTCCATGAAGCTCCCGATGCACATTTCTTGTGTTTCCAGAGGCAGTTTGGAACTCTGTAGTGTATGTTCTCCATCACTCGAAAACCTCGCTCTGTGAGCTTGAATGGTCTACCACTTTTGGGTGAACTATAAAAGAAAGAATTAATGAAAGAATAAAAACAAAAAAACAAAACAACTTTTTTTAGAAACCATAGAAGAAAAGCAGATGAAACTCATCACAACTTACCCAACTCCCTTTTTTTTCTTGCCTCTTTTCAGCTCTGTGCCCACTTTACTTCACATCCACTTAAGCCATTCAATCTTCCAGAGCCATATTAATTATTCTGTGGTAATGAATAGGCCTGCGGAGTAAGATGGATCTGATGGAGAGCTTTTGCTCACATCACTCCGCTTTTGTTTTACTTATACACACACATACACAGCTATCTGACTCAAACACACACGCAGGAGCCATGCAGCCTTATTGCACCCAAAAGGCTAAACACATTAACACACACTCTGAGGAGAAAATAACTGAGTAAGGGGGATAAAGACCAGTGGTACAGATAAGGAGAGCGGGTCCAGTAAGAAGCAAAGCCATGCAGAAAGAAGCAGAACGAGTGAATGATTGGCAGAAACTGTGCAAAAGCTCATGAGAATGGCACAGCAGATGGAGACAGACCTCAGAGCTGGGGTCAGATACAGAGAGAAACATTTGTTTGAGAATTCATTAAAGTGTGCTACAAAAAAGGTGTTGAACAAGTCATTTATTCTTTCAGAGGGAAGCATTTAAACATAGCCAGTATAGTAATGTGTTTCTGAAGGCCCAAGATGAAAGACAAAGAGTGCATTTACATGCACTTAATGATCCAATAACTGCAGAAAATCAGATTTTACATGCTGGTGAATAATCAGATAATGTGAAATCACTGGCTCTACATGAGTCAGACAGTAATCAGATTTCTGCTGTGCTACCAGCCAATAATTGCAGATGAAGACATGACCTCAAAATAATGTAAAACTCGAATTTCATACCAGAGAATTTAAAAGACTGAGTCAATTTACATGAAAATATAAACGTACAACATTTAGAAAAAGAAGTACAGTACTGTGCGAAACTCTTAGGCATCCAGGACGCATTTTCAAAATCTATTTATTTGTGTAGTTTGTGTTTATTTGCTGAGAAGTGTTAATATTTGAATAAACAACATTTATAGAATATTAATTAATAATGATATATATGTATATAAAAGCAGCTCCTGGTTTGACCAATCAGAGCTTCAGTAAATTGAGCTCATGATGTAATTGATGATATTAACAAGTCTCTGCGGCGGCTGTGAAGGTGTCAAGGAAAAATACGGACCCAAGAAATTCTTGTTACTTTTTATTGTTTTTATGTTTATTTGAATTATGAATATGACTTTATTCCAATGAATATTGTGATAAACTCACTGCTGAGCTAAACTGTTTAAAAATTTCCAACAGTATTACTGTATTACTTACTGTAGCTCAAAAGTAATGGGCGTAAACAAAGTGCCTCATGTTTTTCTGTTTTGGTAATTTAGTCCTTCAATTTATCCCTCAATGTTTTATGGTTACAGCTCCTCACATTTACAGACCACATTCAAGCCGATTATTTGATTATTGAAGTAATTCACATCGTTCTCAGCCGTAATCTCATGTCTGTCTCGTCCTCATTCCTGTAACTTGTGTAGCTGAATTTACATTAGTCACATATTTTAGATGTTTATTAACATGATTCAGCAACAAGTGAGCATGTTTTCTGATCTTTTCTACGTGCAGGAAAACCTGTAAACATTTTTGTCAGACATATGCCACAGATACGGCAGATAGAAGTTAGAAAAATGCTGAAATATTCAATAATATTGAAATAACTCAGTTTTAACACATTTAGAATGTTCACTGATCATCTGCACTGCAGAGTAATGAGCTCCATCCCTTCAGCACTCTGCGTCTTTCACACATCCATCTGTACTTCACGCATCAAAGAGTAAGAATCAGGTTGCAAGTGTGTGTATGTGTGAACATGTGAACATGCTGACTGACATGCTCTGCATGTGTGAACACTGAAGTCACAGGGTGCTAATAGTACATATAAATCTATGTATCTATAAATGGCAGATGTGCAGAGTGCATGAATATGATGTATGAACCTGCACTGTATGTGTCTGAGTGTGTGTGTGTGTGTTTGTGTGTGTGTGTGTATTTGTACATACACATGTATATCTGTGTACAGTGGGTCCAGAGGTCTCAGCCCACTAGTGATAAAGCTTATGTCTTGCATTGATTGTTAGCACAACAATTTGGGTAAAAAGTGGAATCTTTCAGATGTTTACATGAATTTCAGAATTTCGCAGTCTTTGGTATGCCTTCCCTTTTTAACAATGGCTTCAAGATTTTTAACTTGAGCAGATCAAATCCACCTGAGAGCCACCTAAACACCATTGTTCACATACAATATACTACGTTCCGTTGTGATCTATTATATTGTGCTATATTTTATAATGAACTGATAAAGCATAGCACTGTCAGAGCAAAACCTCATATCTCCATAATGAGAACTTCACAGGAGAAAGAAAAAGCATACTTTACTTTTAATGTAAACCAGACATTTTTCCAAGTCATTTTGGGCCGGTTCCTTTGGTCCATTCTTTGGGACATTTTCACACAATGTAAAGAGCAACAGGCATTTTTAAATTATGTAAACAAATGAAAAATACATTGTTCAGATAGCTGTGATATACAAACACAGAATGGATGGATAGATAGATGGATACTTTATTGATCCCGAAGGAAAATTAGGATAAGCAGTGTATTAACTTTTTAATGGCGTTAATTCATCTGTAGGAAAAAAAGAAAGTAGATGTAGATATAGCCCTGCAGTGGACTGTGTGTGTGTGTGTGTGTATGTATGTATATATATATATATATATATATATATATATATATATATATATATATATATATATAGAATCACTTTTATATACTATTTTCTGCTCAAACTGTTATGCTACAGCTATGAATTATTATAAAATATAATGCATAAGATGTCTAGAGGTCTTGGACATTGTATGTAACTGTGTGTTGTTTTTTTGTGTATTTGTTTTATTTTTTGTATTTTCAATGGAATATATATATAGACATAAAGATATAACACATCACGAATATGTGCATGTTTGCTCAGTTCAGTCAAACATTCATGAGTGGGTGTGTTGAAAGGGCAGAGATCTGTGTAAATGGACACATGAGTATAACATCTGTAACAGCGTGTTTGCATCGAACGCAGTGTATCTGTACTACGTCTAGTGTGTCTCTGAGCTTAAAGGGAAAAAATGAGTAACACTGCATAGAAATGTAAGAGAAAAAGGTGGCCGCTGATGTGTGTAGCCTTGTTAATCTTCCTCCCGTTGTTTGATTGGTATAGTAATTGTGAGGTTTGATTTAGAATTTATTTAATATATTTTGGACAGTAGTTTTTCAGCAGTGGTGATATTAATAATAAGTTAATAAGTTCTGAGATTGGATTCAGTAAGTCTAGTGTTTTTGAGGTGATTTTTGGACATATTACTGATCTTAGTTGGTGGTATTGTGAAAAACTGAGTGCTGCAGCTGCTGTTTCACACTCTTTGGCATGTTATTCATTATGTGACATTATATGACTGAACAAGTGCTGACTGTCAGAATGAAAAATCCATAGAGGGAGGAGAGAGAGAGAGAGAGAGAGGAAGGAGAGAGGTGGATAAAAAGAAACAAAATGAAAGGAGATAAAAGAATGAATCATTATTTCTTAGAGAGAGGAGGGGTGCAGTAAGACAGACAAAGGGCCAACTGCAGTGCGTAAACCACAGCACATGATGATGATGGAAATAAAAGGAGATTAAAGGAGAGAGGAAGAGCGTTTGAAAGAGTGTGCATACAGGATGGGCCCTGGTTTGATATATCTACAGTTTCTGAAGGGGCTAGAGGGGCAGAGAGAAAGAGTAGGGTCGAGAGAGAGAGAGAGAGAGAGAGAGAGAGAGAGAGATAAAGAAACAGTGGGATGAGAAAGAGGGGGACAGAGAGAAATAGATAGAAAGAGGGAGAGAATAGTAGGATAGGAGACTGAGAGAAAGAACGAGAGAGTAGGAGTAGAAAACGAAGAAGAGAGTGAAATAGACAGAGTTAAAGAAACAGTAGGATGGGGTGAGGGAGACACAGACAGAGAAAGAGAGACATTAAGAAACAATAGGATGAGAGGGGGAAAAAGAAATAGTAGGATAAGAGAGGGAGACAGGATGAGGGACAGAGAGAAAGATGGTAGGATGAGAGTGAGAGAGAGAAATAAAGAAACAGTTAGATGATAGAGGGAGAGAGAGATACAATACAGAAACGGTAGGATGAGAGAGGGAGAAAGAGGGATACAATACAGAAACAGTAGGATGAGAGAGGAAGAGAAGGATACAATACAGAAACAGTAGGATGAGAGAGGAAGAGAGGGATACAATACAGAAACAGTAGGATGAGAGAGGAAGAGAGAGATACAATACAGGAACGGTAGGATGAGAGAAGGAGAGAGAGGGATACAATACAGGAACGGTAGGATGAGAGAAGGAGAGAGAGGGATACAATACAGAAACGGTAGGATGAGAGAAGGAGAGAGAGGGATACAATACAGAAACGGTAGGATGAGAGAGGAAGACAGAGATACAATACAGAAACGGTAGGATGAGAGAGGAAGAGAGAGGGATACAATACAGAAACGGTAGGATGAGAGGGAGAGAGAGGGATACAATACAGAAACAGTAGGATGAGAGAGGGAGAGAGAGAGATACAAAACAGAAACAGTAGGATGAGAGAGGGAGAGAGAGGGATACAATACAGAAACAGTAGGATGAGAGAGGGAGAGAGAGAGATACAAAACAGAAACGGTAGGATGAGAGAGGGAGAGAGAGGGATACAATACAGAAACGGTAGGATGAGAGGGAGAGAGAGGGATACAATACAGAAACAGTAGGATGAGAGAGGGAGAGAGAGAGAGATACAAAACAGAAACAGTAGGATGAGAGAGGGAGAGAGAGAGATACAAAACAGAAACAGTAGGATGAGAGAGGGAGAGAGAGAGATACAAAACAGAAACAGTAGGATGAGAGAAGGAGAGAGAGGGATACAATACAGGAATGGTAGGATGAGAGAAGGAGAGAGAGGGATACAATACAGAAACAGTAGGATGAGAGAGGAAGAGAGAGGGATACAATACAGAAACAGTAGGATGAGAGAGGGAGAGAGAGGGATACAATACAGAAACGGTAGGATGAGAGAGGGAGAGAGAGGGATACAATACAGAAACAGTAGGATGAGAGAGGAAGAGAGAGATACAATACAGAAACAGTAGGATGAGAGAGGGAGAGAGAGGGATACAATACAGAAACAGTAGGATGAGAGAGGGAGAGAGAGGGATACAATACAGAAACAGTAGGATGAGAGAGGAAGAGAGAGGGATACAATACAGAAACAGTAGGATGAGAGAAGGGGGAAGAGAGGGGAGATAAAGAAATAGTAGGATATATATATATATATATATATATATAGAGAGAGAGAGAGAGAGAGAGAGAGAGAGAGAGAGACATGCAGAAATAGTGGGATACTGAGAGCGCAGTGGCCGTGTGAGAGGGGCAGGATTAATGGTGTGACCTTTGATGAGCGAGGCTGTGATTTCTGCTGTATTTATGATCATTAGAGCTCCTCTCACTGCTCTCTCGGAATAGACATGTCAGAGCCACATAGAAAACCCAGAGAAAAGGAAAACGCAGCATGTGGACGGTTAGCTCAAAAGAAAAAAAACAGCTTTGTCAACCTCTGCACCCCTCCAAATGGTTTTCTAATGGAGGCTCTATTCAGATCCTAATTTGCAGCCATTCACTGATGGGTTAAAGTAATGGACTGTCTTACTGCCACTGTCCATCTGCACATGTGGAACACTAAATAATGCCAACAGGGGCAAGCCAGAGAGGAGGGGGCTATTCTTACAGCGCACACACTTTGAGTATCAAAACATAGCCTCACAATTACGCAGCATTGACCCTCAGACAGTGTTACTGAAACAGCTCAAGAGATACTAAACAGTATTCAACTATTAGGCTTGTTTATTAGCCAAGTAGCTGAACAGGAGCTATGCAAAGTAAAAAAACTCAATAGTGTATTCACACTATATTGCCAAAAGTGTTCGCTCGTCTGCCTTTACACACATATGAACTTGAGTGACATCCCATTCTTAATCCATAGGGTTTAATATGATGTCAGCCCACCCTTTGCAGCTATAACAGCTTCAACTCTTCTGGGAAGGCTTTCCACAAGGTTAGGAGTGTGTTTGTGGGATTTTTTTTACTTTTTCTTCCAGAAGCGCATTTGTGAGGTCAGACACTGATGTTGGACAAGAAGGTCTGGCTCACAGTCTCCGCTTTAATTCATCCCAAAGGTTGTTCTGTCAGACTCTGCGCAGGCCAGTCCAGTTCTTCCACACCAAACTCGCTCATCCATGTCTTTAGGAACTTTGCTTTGTGAAAGTTATGTTGGAACAAGAAGGGGCCTTCTCCAAACTGTTCCCACAAAGTTGGGAGCATGAAATTGTCCAAAATCTCTTGATGCTGAAGCATTAAGAGTTCCTATCACTGGAACTAAGGGGCCGAGCCCAACTCCTGAAAAACAACCCTACATCATAATCCCCCCTCCACCAAACTTTACACTTGGCACAATATAATCAGATAAGTACCATTCACCAAACCCAGACTCGTCTATGGGACTGCCAGACAGAGAAGCGAGATTTGTCACTCCAGAGAACACGTCTTCAATGCTCTAGAGTTCAGTGGTGGCACTTTGCATTGTGCTTGGTGATGTAATGTTTGGATGCAGCTGCTCGGCCTTGGAAACTCATTCCATGAAGTTCTCTACGCAGTTCTTTTTTTCCTACCGACCTTCGGAGGACAATTAGGCCTTTGTTATTTATTTTGTAATATTATAAAATACTACATCTGCATGTAGGTACAATCATAAGGGGGGCGGTGAATAGTGATACAAATCAGAGAGCAAAAAAGGAAGAAGGGGAAAAAACAACACTTGTAGGTATGCGTAGGTTTATTATAAGTATAGGTACTGTGTAGGTGTGTGTGCATGTATTACAATATGTGATTATATTGGGGGTTTCTAGTTTGTGGGATGGCTCTGGGGGGTTAAATCTTGTGACTAGTAGTTTTGGAGGTTACTGTAGGGCTTTGCAGGGCTGGCTCCGGGTTAATGTTTTTGATATTGATGGGTTCTGAGAGTTTTTCCATTGACACATAATCTATTAATTGGTTTTTCCAGTAGGTAATGCTAATGTTATGTTTTGTTTTCCAGTTCATGTGTATGGTTTTCTTGGCGATGGTTAGCGCTATGAGAGCATTCTATTATTTTCTCTTGTCATGTTGGTTGTTGATATGTCTCCTAGCAGGCAGAGTGATGGTGATGGTTGGATGTGGCTGACAAAGGCGTGGGACAGGAAGGTGATGATTTCTTGCCGAAACTGATGAACGGGTGTGCAATGCGACATGGCACGGATATAGCTGTCATTTGTGTTTTGGGTACATTGCGTACAGATTGCTGTGTGCGTGAATCCCATTTCAAACATTTTGTGTGTGGTGTAGTGCACTCTGTGAATGATATTATACTGAATAAATTGTAGGTTGGTGCTCTTGATCATGTGGTGATTATTATTGCATGTCTGAATCCAGAAATCTGCATCAGGAGCTAATGATAATTCTTCCTCCCATTGTCACAGTGATGTTAATAAATTCTGAGCTTGGAATCAGTAAGTCATGTTTTTGTGTTGATTTTTAGGCATATTACTGATCTTAGTTGTTGGTATTGTGAATGCTCCTGATGCCATATTTCTGGATTAGTTGTGGGAGCGACATAGATATCATTGTGATAAAGACTAAGATGTGTGATACCTTTTTCCACCCAGGTGGAGAAGTTTTATGTTTTTTTTATTGATAAAGTCTGAGTTATACCAGATGGGAGTGTAGGACTGAATTTGTTATCTTGTGAAGTGACCACCATTAATGTTTTTTAATTGGCTGACTGATAAATGGTCAGTTGAATGTTTGGATGTCTTTGCTTAATGCCTGTTCTGTATCGATCCATGATGCGTCTGTTTTGTTGGGGTATTTCCATTTTAGTATGTATTGGAGCAGATTTGCAAGGAAATAGTGGAAGACGTTTTTGGGCTTCTAGGCCACCCTGAGACTTTAATTCTGGGTGGTTGATTTTTCCAATAAAATCTGATTATTGTAGTGTCCAAAGATTTGAACCAAGCAGGTGGGTTGGATGAGGATCACTGAAAAGAAATAGTTGATTTTAGGTAATACTGTCATTTTGATTGCAGCTATTCTACCAAGAAGGTAGAGGGGAAGGTTTGTCCAGCATTGAAGGTCATTGGTTATTGTTTTGGTTAATGGATTAAAGTTAAGTTTAAACAACTCTGCCAGCTTGGGGGAAATGTTAATACCCAGATATGTCATGTAATTAGTACATACAGTGTAACGTGACAGAATGATGCAGATGCTCACAGATAAAAGGTGAATGAAAGGCTTTACTAGTGCAAACAGAATCCAAAGTCGCAGTCAGGTCACAGGCAATGGTCAAATTGATTTTTAGGGGATTACCAAAACATTGTGAAAGGACAGCGCCAACACCTATTTCTGAGGAATCTACCTTCACAACAAAAGGCTCCGAGGAGTCAGGATGTTTGAGGATAGGAGCAGTAGAACACAATTCTTTGAGTTTTTGAAAAGCCTTCTCAGCTGGTTCAGTCAATTGAAACTTCTTGGGATAGCCTTTTCAGTTATGGGGGCAGCAATGCTACTAAAGCCTCAAATGAAATGGTGACAGAAATTAGCAAAACCCTGGAATCATTGGAGCTCTTTAACTGATGATGGTGTTGGCCAATTCAACACTGCATCAACTTTTTTATCATCCATCATGACCCCGTTGGCGCTAATGATATAACCCAGAGATGAAACGGATTGTATGTGCAATGTGCAATTCACATTTTTCTCCTTTTACATACAATTTATTTTCTAGCAGTTTCTGAAGGAATGCCCAAATGTGGGCATTTGAAGTCTGGCAAGTACACAAGAATGTCATCTATATAGGCTATCGCAAATTTACCCAACATCTCTCTGAGGACATCATTGATAAATGCTTGGAAGGGGGCGATATAGAGCCTGAAAGACATCACAAGATACTCATAGTGTCCCTTGGTGGTCACAAAAGCTCTTTTCCATTCATCTCCTTATTTGACACGGATGAGGTTGTAAACACTTCTCAAATCCAGTTTAGTAAAATATGTGGCTCCCTTTTATTTGTTTTAGAGCTGAGGGAACTAATGGAAGTGGGTAAGGATATGTCCTGGTGATTTGATTCAGACCTCTGCAGTCTATGCAGGGACAAAGACCTCCATCCATCTTTTTAACAAAGAAGAAGCTTGAGGCTACAAGGGATGTTGGTAGTTGGATAAAACCTTGATCGAGAGCTTCTTGGATATAAACATCCATGGCCAGTTCCTCCTCTTGAGTAAGGGGTTAGACACATGACTTAGGGAGTACAGGGTTCTCTACAAGATCAGTGGCGCAGTCATATGGTCTGTGTGGGGTAGTTTTGTGGCATTGCTTTTGCTAAACACCTCCTTGAGGTCCATGTATTCAGGAGGAATGGTTACATAAATGTCAGTCTGGGGCTTTCTGTGAGGGTTGCCATTAAATTTATCTAGATTACTAAGTGGAAAAACTCAAGTTCATAGTTGTACTTGAGGGATTAACAGGACTCATTTCTGGCTCTGCTGTGTTGGAGCTCTGAAGTTGGGTAGTGAGATCCTTCACGCTGTTAACCAGGAGCAGTAGCTGGGTTTGTTGTTCCGACTGCTGGCAAGTTATGGACTCCAGAGAATGAGTTACTCCTGCTAGCACGTGTTGTTGTTGGCTAAGCAGATGTCCTTGCTCATTCATAGCTTTCTGTAAAGCCTCTGGATCTGCCATCTGCTTGGCTGGCGAGGTATTCTGTAACGCGACAGAATGGTGCAGACGCTCACAGATAAAAGGTGAAAGAGAGGCTTTACTAGTGCAAACAGAATCCGCAGTCATAGTCAGGTCACAGGCAATGGTCAAACCCAGAAAAGACAATATACACAAAAACACAAACATAACCAGGCAAGAGGTCCAAAAGGGATCTGGCAAAAGGCAGGGCAAAAAAACAAGGCAAAAACAGGAATAAACAGTCAGAAATAACACTCAGTAGCTCTGTGAAAAGAAGCAATACCTCACAATGAGACTATCTACAAGCCTGGGCTTTAAGCTAAACTAATCAGAGAACTGTACTCTGGAGAACTGGAGCGCTGATTGGAGCGTGAGAGTGAGGCTGGAATCACGGGAGGCTTGAGTCCAAAGAGAGTTCAGAGCCGAAGGGAGTCGTGATATACAGGGATGGGTAGTGTTTTAATTTTCTCATTAAGCTTCTTCATATTTAATGGATTGATGGAATATTCTGAGATTTATTAATAAGTTTCAATAGTTTGAATAGCATCCAGTGTTGTAACTGCTGTTGGTATTTTTTGGTGAGAGGTGTAGTCAATTAGATTTAACATTCTGTGCATATTGGTAGTTGAATGATGGCCTTTGATGAAGCCTGTTTGGTTGAGATGTATTAAATCATGGATTACTGTTTTGATTCTGTTGGCTAGTGCTTAACTTAAAATGTTTGCATCTGAATTCATGAGCGATAGTGGCCTATAGCTAAAAGGTAAAATAGGGTTGTTTGATTTGAGGTGAAGGGAGATGGTTGCAGTATCCATGTTAGCTGGTAATATCATGTTTTGTTTAATTTCTGATATCATTCTGTGAAAATGTGGGGCTATTGTTGGCCAGAAATGTTTATAAAACCTGGCAGGGAATCCATCTGGGGCGGGAGCTTTGTTGTTAGGCATATGATTTAGGGCATTATAGAATTTGTCTATTGGTTTGTTAAGGGTTTTTGTTTGTTGGTTAATTTTGGTAGACTGATATTTATCATCCATTCCTTGGAAGTTGTTCATGTCTTCTTATTTAGGTTCTTAATCTGTTGAATATACCTTTCCAAAAAAACTCGGAATGTATTGGTAATTTCTTCAGGGGTATGTACAATTTCTCCTGACAAGTTTATTATAACTGTTATTATTGTTTTTTGTTTTTTTTTATTTCACTTTGAGATTTGCCAAGTGCTTTCCTGATTTGTTAGTGTAGTCAATGTTTTCTTGTCTGAGTCTTTCTATCAGGAATTTGGTTTTCTTATTTGTCAATTCATTAAGCTCATATTTAAGTTCTTTTAACTTTTGTTTGTCTTCAGATGTAGTTGATGATCACACACACACACACACACACACACACACACACACACACACACACACACACACACAAACACACACACACACACACACACACATACAAGTCTTCTAAGCCGCTTCTCCTTCTAGGTCATGGGAGGTGCTGGAGCCTATCCCAGCTGTCATCAGGTGGAAGGCAGGATATATCCTGGACAGGTCGCAAGTCCATTGCAGGGCAGACAGACATACACTTTCACACATTCACACCTAAGGGCAATTTAGCGTGTCCAAAAGACCTGACTGCATGTCTTTGGACTGTGGGAGGAAACTGGACAGCACACGCAGACACGGGGAGAACATGCAAACTCCACACAGAAATGGCCCTGGTTGCCCAGCCAGGGAATTGATCACAGGCCCTTCTTGCTGTTGGGCGACAGCACTACCCACCACGCCACTGTGCCGCTAATTGACTAAGAAGTCATGAAGGAATGTAGGGTTATCTGTATTTGGGCCATAGACACTTGAAATGGGGAAAATGTTGTTGTTAATAGTGATATTTATTATGATACATTGTCCTTCTGGGTCTGTAATTGTGGCATTATGAAAATATTTATTAGAATAGCTGCACCTCTCTGTCTAGAATTGAAGTTGACAGTCAACTGATTTTAGTTTGTTTTTGTCAGATTCTGTTAAATGCATTTCTTGTAGGAGGCATATGTCAGCCTTTACTCGGTTAAGATGTTGGAGTATTTTGATTTTTTTATCTTGAGAGCCAATACCACATATATTCCATGTACAAAAAATGAACTGTGACATGATAATAATGTGTAGGTGTGTGTACTGCTATGAACATGATTCTGTGTAGATAGAAATAATTTGTTATAAATGCTCCTGGTAGTAGTTGATATAAGATATATAAAAATATGCATTGGTGTTGGGGAAAATACAAAAGTAAATTGCACAGATATACATAGTGATATGCCGGCATCTTGCCCGTCACACGCTGTCTCGTAAGGGTTACTGCATCAGTTCCATACCAAACCTCCTGTTCTTGAGCTAATCTGAAGGCCACATGAAGTTTGGAGGTCTGTAGTGATTGACACTTCAGAAAGTTGCCCCTCTGTCATTTTACATGGCCGACCACTTTGTGGCTGAGTTGATGTTGCTTCCTCTTTGTTATAATACCACTGACAGTTGACTGTGGAATATTTAGTAGTGAGGAAATTTCACAATTGGACTTGTTGCACAGGTGGCGTCAGATCACAGTACCATGCTGGAACTCACTGAGCTCCTGAGAGAGACCCATTCTTTCACTAATGTCTGTAGAAGCAGTCTGCAGGCCTAGGGGCTTGGTTTTATACACCTGTGGCCATAGAAGTGATTGGAACACCTGAATTCAATGATTTGGATGGGTAAGTGAAAACTTTTGGAAATACAATATATGTACATTGTGAAGCAGGTTCAAGTGGAGTGGAAGAACTGTCATGATTTGAATATTTTTGTGACACTTTATTTGAATGAGTATCAATGAATAAATTATGCCAGTAATTGCAAGATACCACACGCTCAAGTAAGTGCCATTGTGTTGACATATGTTTTGTACTTTAACTCATACAGGACTACATATATCTGAAACTTCTAAACTAGACCTTCTCAGTTCCTAAAAGTAATGGAATGATGTTTTATGTTATAAATGGAACAAATGTACATTAGTTTAGTTTAAGGTCTCTTAAGTCAGTGCAATGTCATTTACTTCACAGAATAGAATAGAATAGAATAGAATAGAATAGAATGCCTTTATTGTCACTATACACAGTACAATGAGATTAAAAGCAACTCCATCTCAGTGCAAGCACACAATGTAAACAAATGACACGGAATAGAATGGGGAGGGGTTGTGCACAGTTCTATGCGTTTTGTATATATGTGTATATATGTATATGAAATAAATATAGAAACAAAATAAAAAACTATGTTTTTACAAGATATAAATATGGAGATATTTACAGCTGTATTGTATGTCACTAAATATTGCACATTGCTAAATATTGCACATATTCCAGTATAATTGCACATGTACAGTATGATTGCACATTTCTGTATGCAGAGTATTGCACATCTAAAGTCAGTTTTCAGCTAATAACATAAGCTGGTCATAAATACTTGAATATTGGTTCATAAATGTGATATTCAGTGCTTATGCATGTGTTATGTAGCCTTCAAAAAAAGTGTTGCCAAAATTTCCAACTCTCCTCATCATCATCATTGTTAACCGTTTAATCCAGATAGGGATGCTGTAGCAGTTGGGAGAGCAGAGAATCCCAGATGACCCTATCCCCTGCAACTTCCTCTAGCTCATTCCCAGGGACCCCAAGCCGCTCCCAGGCCAACTTGGAGATGTAATCCCTCCAGCGGGTCCTTGGATGTCTGCGGGGTCTTATCCCGGTAGGCTGTGTCTGGTACATCCCCACTGAGAGGTGTCCAGGGGGCATCTGAATCAGATGCCCAAACCACCTCAGCTGGCTCCTCTCAATGCGGAGGAGTAGCGGCTCTACTCCGAGCTCCTCCCAGATGACTGAGCTCCGCCACCCTGTGAAGAAAGCTCATTTCCGGCGCTTGTATTCGCAATCTCGTTCTTTTGGTCATTACCCACAGCTCATGACCATAGGTGAGGGTCAGGATGTAGGCCAGTAAACAGAGAGCTTCGGCTTATGGCTCAGCTCCCTCTTCACCACTACAGTCCGGTACAATGACTGCATTACTGCTGCTCTCTTTCCCAGCCTGCGGCCGATCTCACGATCCCTCTTCCCATCACTCGTGAACAAGACCCCAAGATACTTAAACTCCTCCACCTGGGGCAGGTCCTTTCCCCTCACCTGGAGTGGGCATGCCATCCTTTTCCGGGCTAAGACCATGGACTCAGATTTGGAGGTGCTGACCCGCATATCAACCGCTTCACACCTAGCTGCAAACCGCTCCAGATTCAGCCAAAAGAACTGATTATTTCAAACTCTATTTTTGTTTAATAGAAAATTACACAGATGCCTCAACAACTACATTTAATTTTTTATGTATATTAGTTTATACGCTTTTTTCCTTTATTACAGTTTCCAGGTGATTTAGACTCAATCCTATTTCACCCCTCACCCTACCACTGAGCCCTACCCCTCTGTTTTGCACCTTCAAGTTAGGGGTAATATGTCCAGATTTGTGTTGAGATAGAGGGGTAGAGTGAAGTATTAGGGCTACATGGCCCTCCAAATGGAGGTTTTTCAAAGGCTCATTCCAAAAAAGAAAAAAATGGCAAGAAGGCTGCCTGAGCAACCAGAGAAACCTGCAAATGTGAGAATTTTCTTCATTAGAGAATTACAATAACCATCATAGTATCCTAGTTTAATGTCATTTAAATGTATTTTGCTCCTTTTCTTTATAACAAGCATGAAAAATCACTAATATTATGCTAATGTCTCAATAGCTAGCTAGCTAAATGTATCATTCCACCTTAAATAATCCAGCAGTTCTAACAACTGAAGCCTCATGGTACCTGTTGCTCCGTTTAAGGTGGAACAGGAAATTTAAAGAAGAAGCTGGTGAATAGCTTCATACCATTGAAGAGTACGAGTGGGTAATAATAAATAATTGCCCCCCCCTCTTTGAAGGCGTATGATGCCTTAAATGTAACTAAAGTCCCATTTCGTAGGGGATTTCAACCACTACCCCTTGTAAATAACACTTGAAAACAAGGGGTAGGGGTAAAAATATGAAATGGGACTGGGCCTTACTTTCAGTTTTTCTTAAAAATCTGCAGGGATATTTTTCTACACCTCCAAAGCTCAGCTTTAGAAGTTGGTTGCATTTTCTGCTTCTCACAGTCACAGTAATCCCAAACATATTCAGTGAAGTTGAGGTCTGGACACTGGGGTGGTCAGTCCATTGTTCTAAGAGCACGAACAGCTTCTTTGTTTGATTTGCAAATGGTCTATTTCATATTCACATAAACACCTATTCAGATCTGAAGCAGCTTGATCTTCTCCCCTCTCACAAAGATGAAAGCTTTTAGTGTTGTTTATCTGATGGGGACAATGTTGTTGGTCAACCTGGTCTTGTACGGATGTTAGGAGTCTCATTTTCTCTAAATATTTTAAAAATTCTTTGCACTCCACTCAAAGCTCCTGTTTTTCCCACTTACTCTCCTTTTGCTTATGTAAGTGGATTATCTTCTATCTAATCTTCATTTTTGGCCTTTTTGGCTGGCAATTAAATAAATGAAGGGTGGCCTCTGAGTTTTGGACAGCCCTGTATGTTCCACTAAATAACTAATCTTGTAAAATATCTTCATCCATGGAATTCTGGGAGCTCATTTACGAAATGCTAAATGTTTATTGATTCTGTAGCTGAACGTAGTCTAGTATAAAAACTGTAAGTGCTCTGTTGACCCTTGTTGGAGGCACCTGGCAGTGAAGTGCTCTCTTAAGAAAAAGGGTGAGGGGTCAGTGAAGATGCTGTGTGCTGAATGCATTATCTTACTGCTAAAGCTCTGAGCTTCACTCTGTTTCTTTTGGCTTTGCATAAATAAAACGACTCTTCAGCTCAGCAGTAAAACTCTGGATAAATGCTTTGCTCAGAAGGGGTCACCACAGTTATTCCAGCATTAAAACTCCTGAACTTCATTAAAAATGCAGTCATTACTGCTTAGTTGAGCACCTCAGTGTTAACAGTCCAGGTCAAGATTTCAAAGATAATGCTACTTATATCCCTTCATTACGTCACTTACATTTATGACTATGAGGAGTGAAGGAGTGAAGCACTTCACTCTAAAATCAATAGCCTGTTCTCCATCCAAGCAGCTTTGTTTAAAACAGTCAAATTAAAGATGCAGGAGATTTTGTGTGTTCATGTTTGACATGGATGGAAAATTGGATGATAAATGACTATTCATGTATGTATGTATGTATGTATGTATGTATGTATGTATGTATGTATTTATTTATTATTTTAATTGCATGAAAACACAATATACCTAAAGTTTACTTTAAATAGAATTAAAGGGACTTATTTACTCCACTTTATATATATATATATATATATATATAAAAAAACATGAGGCTGAATATTTTCATTTGAGCTAATCCAAAAACCATCATATGTATTCCAGGGGTCAAAGCCCTGTATGGCAATAAGTACACTCTCAGAAATAAAGGTACTAAACTGTCACTTTATTTCTAACAGTGTATAAAATCAAGAACACAGCCATGAAGTCACCATAGACAGTAGAATGGTCATACTGAAGTGCTCAAGGACTTTAAACATGGCACAGTCATAGGATGCCACCCTTGCCATGAGCCAAAGTTTGTGAAATTTCACCCTGATAGATCTGGCTTGGTCAACTGTAAGTGCTATTATGTGCTGAATATAACAATAACCTTTTCTCTGTTGCATCACTTGCTACAGAATTTGAATCTTCCTCTGGAAGAAATATCAATACAAGAACTGAGTGTCAGGAGCTTCATGAAATTGGTTTCAGCGACCGAGCAGCTGCACGCAAGCCTAAGATCACGATGTGCAATGGAGATTGTTGGCTGGAGTGGTGTAAAGAATGCCACCACTGGACTCTGCACTGTTAGAAATAAAGGTGTTGTGTAGGTACATTTTTTGCTTATCAAGGTACAATCAATGTAAATGTTCCCTCAAAGTTACAACAGTGGTTTTAAAGTCCAGTTGTGAACCTTAAATTAGCTCCTAAATTAGTGTTCCTTTCCACAGCTTAATGGCTTAAAACAGAACACACCCCCATCTCACGGGGTGAGACGGGGTGTGTGGAGTCAGTACAACTTAGAAAATATCATTTCACAGGATTATGATACAGTTATGTTCCCTGACTAAAGGTACTGGGATGTACCCTTGAGGGCACCACCCCAGTGACAAGAGGGGCACTGCCCCAGTGACAGTTTAAGACCTTTATTTCTGAGAGTGTAGAGCAGTGGAAATGTGTTCTCTGGAGTGATGGATCATGCTTCACTGTTTGGCACTATCTGGCAGGACAACGATATCTACTGGTATACTTTGTGCCAGCTGTAAAGTTTGGCAGAGGAGGGATAATGGTCTGGGGCTGTTTTTCAGGGTTTTGGGCCCCTAAGTTTAGTGAAGGGTAATGTTATTGCTACAGCATAAAAAGGCATTTTAGATGATTACATGCTTCCAACTTTTGTCATTTGACAGAATGGGCTCAAATTCCTACAGACACATTCCAAAATTGTGTGGAAAGCCCTCTCAGAAGAATGGGGGCCGTCCCTTTAGAACAAATGGTTTTGAAAGGGATGTGCCAAAAGCCCATATACCTATAACTGTCAGGTGTCCACAAACTTTTGGACAGATAGAGAGATACAGATATAAAACAGGCCAATGGCAAAACAAAGCACAAAACAACAAAACAAGCTTAGTAAAGCTGATACTAATTCTAAGATTTCACAGACAACAGAAACAGAAACAAATAACAGATGGGGTACTTATATGTGAGCTCCTAATTAGTCCATAAAGATGCAGACTGCCCACCAAGGCGAGGGGACATCATGCCTTCTTTTGTAATTTTCCAGGTAACATTTCATTTCCGTGCTTACTTTTCAAGTAAACAAGTAAAAAAGCAAGATTGTGTTAACATAAAGCAGCAATTCACTATATTTTAGTTTGCATTTTAACCTTCATCCTTGATGTGAATAGCACATTTTGCCTATATAATATATATATATATATATATATATATATCCTTTTTTTCTTTCTTCAAAGCACATACTGAAACCATTTTGGCCCAGAGGTGGTTGAAACACCCGAAAGGTTTGAGTGCTGATGAAAGCTGATGTCACAACAAAGGGATAAACTGCGTGGGATATGTCATTATTCCCAAGGTAGGATGTCTATCAGGTCCTCGGCTGCAAAGAAACGTCTACTGTATGTGATGATGGCTTGGTGGTGGTCAGGAGAGGGTTAATAAGGACTAAAAGTGACATTCCATGACGGTACACGTAGCGAAGTGTTTGTGACCGTCTTTGAATTGTGGTGGTTAATTAAAACAAAACAAGCACAACTTACTCAGTGTTCATCAACTCAGAACAAGCTGAGTCTATTTAAACTGGGTTGCGAAATGACTGGGGGGCATGGTATAAACATGAGAAGACATCAACATCTAGCTGTCTTGGTACACATACAGCTGAGCGCATGCTTTTTACTTTCAGGGATTGATGGATTTGGCGAAAGTACTGATGAATACAGGTCATAAGAAAGTCGTTCTGAATAATTCCTTGCTGGCTTGTGGGGTAGTTAGGTGGGTTAAGTGATTACTGTGAAGAGTTGTATGGTTTAAAGTGACCTGCGTTCTTCCTGGCTGTGTCAGCTAGCACTGAGTTGAGCTTCTACTTGCTGCCTGTACAGTGAAAGAGCATTTGCCCACATGCATAATACACTACAGGTAGTTATATATAAAGTATACAAGTTAAATGATGTATAACATAAAATTTTTGTATCATGACATTTTGGCAAAGACTGTTTTATTTGAGTAATTGACAATAGCAAGAGAAATCAGAGCAGCACCACAGGGAGAAATATAAAATATCTGGTCTCATTTATTTAGCTACACTCTAAAACTACTGGATAAAAAATCTTTCACTTGAGTAAAAGTACTAAAGTATTTCCCTTCAAATGTACTTAATTATCAAAAGTTAAAGTACTAAAATGTAGTTAATTAAGTCCTATTATAATTTTTTTAAGAAGACTGGCTTCATGAACTCATTTTAGGTGAAAGTCCTCCAGCGTCTCTCTTGGTAAACCAGTCTTTTAATAGAACGTCATTAATTAGTGACGCTGATCTCTATTAAAATGATCATAAGCACAAAACACTGAAGGTAAACAGTTTCCATCAGGGAGAACCGAGTGGCTCTGAAATCACTTTTTACACACAAGCAAAGTTTTAGTTTAAGATTTATTTGAAACTTAGTTACAAGTTTAAATGTAATAAAAACTGGCTTTAAACTCAGCATCACAGATGAGCTCCTTTACTGTGTTGATCTGTAGGCGTCTGTTCATAAACATAAACCAGCCCAAACTAATTTACTATAAAATGAAATGGTGTTTGTATAAATTCAGAAAAAAGCCGCGTCAGTCTCGACTGCATATGCGGACATATTTCTATATTGTGCTCTATTTACACAAAGTTAGGTTAGTTCATCATTTATGTTGAACAGACTCTCCCAAAGTTTACGCTGCTGCACTGATGTTGAACCGTGAGCTGCACTGGGTCGGTATGACCAACAGGTCAAAACAAGATCAAAACAAAGTGACCACTGTACCCTGATTGGTGCTCTGGCTTTGCGCTTCTTTCATTTTGTCATGTTACGTTTTTATACACACAGAAACCAAAGGGAACGACAGATTTCTCAAAATGTAGCAGAGGAAAAAGTCAGATATTAGACTTTAAAATTTAGTGGAGTGAAAGTAAAATTTCAGTACAGATACCCAAAAAACTACTTAAGTACAGTAACGAATTATATTTACTTCGTTACTGTCCATCACTGTCATAAACTAACAATAATGCTTCCGGTTGTCTTACTAGAGCATCACTGGTAGCTGTTGGGAGGTCTCATGTTGGCTGGCTTCTCAAGTATGAGCTGGCTGTTAATTCACTTAGCATAGCAGTGCTGATACAGGTTTTAAGAGCAACAAAATGTTCAGTTTCCTTTTTTTTTTTAAATGACCATTTAATAAAGTGACCTGCCCTTTAATTAGTATTTGAGCATCTCTTTAACATCATCAGAACCAGAATCATAATCCTTTATTGATCCCAGAGGGAAATTGCGGTTGTTATAGTTGTTACATAATAAGTTCATTTTCAGGCACACCCCAGAATTTCAATGTTGAGAGATTCTATGTATCTAATAGGTTAATGAAGGGGTCCCAGAGCCCCCCAGGACCCCAAATTTTGTACTTTTGCTGTAGCCCTTTAAATGACATTTCTTGTTTTTATCTGAATATCAAGTCATTTTAGCAAAATTTTAACATTGTATAATAAGTGTATTATATATGGCTAATGTTTCTGTACCAACTACTAGCAGAGGTAGTCTAGCTAACTTCACCAAACAAACTTGTTTTGACTAGAGTTTCTAAATCATGTATAATCAATCATTTATGACGCATTATTTTGGATATGGTTTTGCTTTTGAATGCAAAATATTTTGGTGTTTTGTTGCGTGTCTGTTTTAAACTTTTGTCTTTTTTTTTACAGATTTTTTAGAGTGAAATAAAGAGAGAAAAAGCCTGAAATATTAATAAAGATTTCATTTTTGAATTTACCAAGCAGAAGTTAATATAAAATGTGGAAAAAATGAAAAACAAGCAAACAAAAATATCAAAATCATCTGACAAAAGATCTAAAACGAGTCCAGTGCTGGGTCACCATAGTTTAGGGCAACTCTATTGACAAAGCCTGTTGGGATATTCATACACTCTCAGAAATAAATGTAATAAACTGTCACTGGGGCTGTACCCCTCTTATCACTGTGGTGGGACCCTCAAGGGTACATCTCAGTTACCTTTAGTCAGGGAAAATATCTGTACCATAATCCATTGGATTGATATTTTCTAAGCTGTATTGACTCCACACATACCGTTCTGTTTTAAA
The DNA here is from genome assembly GCF_015220715.1 of Pygocentrus nattereri. NCBI lineage: Eukaryota > Metazoa > Chordata > Actinopteri > Characiformes > Serrasalmidae > Pygocentrus > Pygocentrus nattereri. The sequence goes on from NC_051211.1 coordinate 48,238,576, forward strand.
GCATTAGATTATGAAAAGGTACAAATATGTCATTTTGACCTGGGAAAAACTTATTTGAGGTTTATAATAAATCCTTTATATCTAACAATGTAACTGGGTCAGATTAACCCAGTGTGTGCTCTGTTATATAGTGACCCAGCACTGGGCTATGGAGATGAACCATAGCCAAAGGTTGATTTGTTTTTAACCTAGCATTTTTCTGAGTGTACGTTTATACTGGGATTCATGGAAGTTAAGACATTGTGTTAAAAAAACATGTTGCATAATTGACTTTGCATTTCGCTACTGGTATCTGTGCATAATGTCATCTTTGCATAATGTCATAATGGCTGAGTGGACAGAAGCATTCTAATCAGCCAGTTACATGACCTGAAGTTTGAGGTGGCACCCAGTGAGGCCAGTCAGCTTTCAGGGATAGCTAGTGCCACCCGTGCCACATTCTGGCTACATGTCTGATAGTAACGTAATGTTAATGACTAAAATGTAACTTTTACTCTCTAATATACTCGAGTGTCATGTTACATGTTTTCATTTGCAAAGCAATGAGTCCATCAAGTGTTGAGTGCATGTAAATTAGTAAATGTCTCCTGTATATACGTCATCATTTTTTACCCTTTATGCCTTTGGTAGCACTGCTGCTCTAGTGTCTGTTTCATTGTTAGTTCTTAGCGTCTTTCTTTAGTGTCTTTCTTTTTGCCTTTTGCTAGCATTTTGCTTTATTCCCCACAGTGTTTGTTCTCTCGGTCAAACTTCCCACATGCATCCAGTCTCCTCCCCTCGAGGATTAAACCAGCTCATCGTTGAACTCTGATCATGGTAGCGATTTGTATAATTAATGTGGTACTGCTGCTAAGTGTGATGCCAGAGATGATCATAATTTATCAGGCTTTTTTTAAGGTGATGCATACAAATTTGAACATTTTCCCACTGAGCTGGAAATAACAATGTGTCATGGGACTTTTTCGCAGACCTTGCTTCTTTATGTGGAGCTGTTTTTGACACTTCCTCAATGTTCATCCTCACAGCATACCACTTCCCACTGCTTTCCTAGACCTTATTTGTGAAAACAGCTGCGTGGCCTGTTCAGACATTATGATAATAGCCTCTGCGGGTTTGATCTGGACGGGTTATCCTTCACACAACCTGTGTATGGGGCAGGTTAAAGGATAGGCCATTTTTTTATCCTTACAAAAATGTATCATTGGACTACTTAACATGTTCCTAGAATCTTAGCCATGTCCCAGCTTGAGCATAAATAAATGCAAAAAAGGTGCCCGAAATGAAAGGACAGCTCATTTACTGGTACTTGTAGCCGTTCCTTTTACAAGTGAAATAAGCAAATAAATAAACCAGTTAGACTCCGAAGCCCCATCTCCAGCTGTAAGAACAGCGGTAGAACACAGAAGCTGCTCTGTTAATTAGGTCACTCATAAGGACGCTGTCTCCTGCTTTTAATTACATTTTTTATCCTCCTGAGCCAATTAAAAGCTTAATGCAGTGCTCCTACCCTCTCTCGCTTCAAAAAGGCTCAGCGTACACCAGCCCTGCTGCTATTGTTTATGCTCTCTTTAGGCTTCAGCCGTCTAGAATCATAATGATCCTTCATATCAGTTTCAGTACAACCACTTAGGCCTCAATGAACATCTCCATATCAGTGCTTTTCTGGTCCTCAAAGGCCACAGAATGACTCAGTTTAGTGTTTTTCCTGGTACATCTTCAGACTTACAATGACTAATTCTGGGTTTCAACCCCTAAAACAGGTCGAAATCTTAAGACTGAGAAAGTACTTTTTTTGGCATATTCCATCAAATTTTGGCATGTTCTAACAAATAAATGTATAAATTATGTAGTTATGAGCGTGAGGAATTGACCTGTCTATGCTCCACCCACAAATGTGTTGCTTTGTAGTAACTGTGCGATTGGACGGATCCCATTCAACCTAATGAGAAACTGTAGTGCACTTGTAGTTTGTGCTACTCTATTGAACTAGACTATGTTGGCAGGTTGGAAACAACAATGGATTTGCCACCTGCTAACGTTAGACTGATTACATGACAGAAAAATCTATCCTAACAGTAGCTGTGTTTACATGCAAAGATTTTTGCCAATCCGATTGAATACATTCCGATTATAGATTACGGCTGAGGTGTTTTTATGCTCGCTCTACTCAACAGTCTGATGGAAAATCTCTGTTTACACTCACACAAGTAATCCGAATCCAAAATTATGCGGAAGTGTAGAGAACCACTTAGTGTAGACATTACAATAACAACCAGCCTCACGAGTCCAGTCAGACTCGTCAGAGTGAAATGAGCAGCAGTGAGCAGTGCTTGTATTTTTTTTTTATTGCTTTAAAATGATGCCAGACACAGGAAAACGTCCTTCACATGTCCTTATTAAAGAAGGCCAAGAGGAACACATCACGTGCTGAGACACAAAAGCTGGGCGTCCGTCCCACCGCCGTCTCTTAAAGATCAAAGCATAAACTTCGTCTCCTCTGCAGACCAGTTTCTGCTTCCGCCTTGTTGAATGCTTTAAACTTTTACTATGATGTGACGCACATGAGCAGAACATCCTTTCTGACTGGGAATGTAATCAGATACATTGCGTTTACATGGCTAATATTTTTCCATTTAGCAGATACTTTACAGGATTACCCACCTCGTTCTTTTGTATAGAAAACGTATTCTGAATGGCCTCAATCAGACTAGTCTATTTGAGCCGACAGGTTTTCTATACTTTTCTGTTGTTAAGTACAAAAAAAAGTCTTGACATGATTGTCTATGGTGAAAAACCATGCTTTACAGATCCAACAGACATAAATTAAACTGAAAAATCTCTAAAAGAACCATCTGTTGAAAGGTTCTTGAGGGAACCAATGGTTCTTCTATGCCAGTGGTCACCAGCCCTCCTTCTGGATATCTACTTTCCTGCAAAACCTAAATCTAACACACCTCTTTCAGCCACTAAAGGATGTCTGAAGGCAATGGTTAGAGGCATCAGGTAATGTTGGAGCTAAAGCATACAAGAAGATCATGGGATCATTTCAAAAGATTGCTATTAGCTCCCTTTTAAAAGAGTACTTAGTAAGTTCTGCTTGCACTTGTGACCCCATGTTGATGCAACTTGCAGAGAACTAGAAAACTTTGCTAAACTGTGAAGCTTATTTCTTCTTTTTCCTCTTCCAGGTACTCACCTGCATGAATATCATGAACAATGGCAACAATGGATCATCCAGGAAAGGCAAGCAAGCAGTGCAGTGTAAACAATGACTTGACAGACACTTTCCCAAACACAAAAGGGCTTCATGCTCTCTGCTGTACACATAACCACGTTCAGAAGGAGCTCCAGCATGTGGCACTGAGGTGATGAGGACGACCTAGAAAATGCATTTTGTCTTTTGATGCAGAGGGAAAAGCAAGCCGACTATTCCCTGTTAACTGTTCAGAGAAAGCAAAGCAGCTGAAAGGATTACAAAATCATTGTCTCCATGGAAGTGCATGTCTTTGTGTGTATGTGTGTTTGTTTTTAGACATTTTTAGCCTAAAACTGTCCTGAGAAATACAGTAACATACAAGATACTCTTACAAAGGAAGGTTGCTAAATGGTTCTTGGCTTCATTTGGTACGAAATGTTATATTATGTGGAGGTTGAGAAGTTTAAGGTTCTTCACACTTGTGTCGTATTTATGAAAAATCCATTGAAAGGTTCTCTAAGTAACTAGAAGTGGTTCTTCTATGGCGTTATTCCAGAAAGCCAACAGAATGGCTTAGAATCTCTTAAGCTGCAGGCTTGTTATTCAGCTATTAATGGTAAGACTGGTTCTAAGACCTATTTATGATCTGCCCATGAATGTGTTTGACTGGACAGAATGTTGGCCAAAATTCCTCATGAGAAACTATATTCATTTTGTTTAATGTTCTAGAGCATTTAATTAGCTTTGATTAAAATGCTAATCTACTGAACTAAAGTATGATGGTGTGGCTAATCAATTGAATTTGTCACCTGCCAATCTGTTCAGTCTATTCTAACTACACACCTTCACATATGTATTTTGAGTAGCCTAAAATGGAGTTGTAACCAGAAGGTTGTGGGTTCAAATCCCAGCACTGACTGGGCATACCTGGTTGGTCTCTTGGACAAGGCACTCAGCCCCACACTATCCCAGCCTGGGCTGCTTTGCTGGTGATGCTGTGCTGCTCCCAGACTGGACGTAGTTAGGTAGCAAAATGACCTCGTCAATGAAGTATGATGGATTTTTTTCAACATTGTGTAAAGTGTGACCAAAAAGGTCACAACAGTAGCTATGAAACAACATCTTTCTGGGTGAAACTTGGATAAATCAGTTGAAATATGAGCTCAGGTGTGTTTTTTGCTATTGAAGAGGTTATATTACAAAAGCTAGATTTCATTTTTTGATTAAAAGAAACTGAGGGCACAAAGATTTAGCTTTAGCTTTGGAAAAGTTTTGAAAAAATGTCTGGAAAATTCAAAATACTCACATATATGTAATCCATATGGGAAATACTGTGTGCATGGACGCCATGTCCTGACATTGTATAAAAACAAACCCATGTGTATGCATGTGTCTGCGTGCATGGCCTCCCATATTCAATCAAAATCATGCTGGCTCTCTTTCAGCTCTCTTGACAGATCCCTGCCCCAGAGTCCTCCACATAACAGCCATGGTGAGAGCTTTCATTAATCTCTCAGCTCATCTCCAAGCTATCCAGCCACAAGCTCCCGGCTGGAGGATCAGTCTCAAGTGCTTGACCCCAGGACAGCCTCATTGTCTGGGGTTGAGAACAAGCCTCAGGCCTGCCTTGTGATGCTCTTCAAGCAGCTCCAGGACAAACGCATTGCAAACCACAGAGATATAACTTTTTCTCTGGGGTGATCTCTCTGTGACCGACCCGTACTTTACCAGGACTGTGGAATGTAGAAATGATGCGTCTTCACTACAGACCAGAGGTTTGGAAGCAAAGCTGACACTGTACAATGAATGACAATAGACAGTATTATCAACAGAGAACTAGACCAGCTTGGTCCCTAGCTTGTGTCTCTAATAACTGTGTAGTTACATGTGAACAACACATGCAACAACAATGTAACTACTAATGATTTAGTCACTGTTACAAATGGATTACAGAAGTACAGCATATGCAATTACACAAGTGTGCCTTAATAGTCATAACTGCCCATTCTCTCTCATGTAATTACACAAGAGTAATAACAAATGTCATTACCTTTGTAATCAGACTGGAAAAGCAGTCCTAACATTTAGCCAGGCTTGATGTTGCTAGTGCTGTTTCAGCTTTAAACCATTCTGTAATGTGACAGAACAGCAGACGTCCACTTATTATTATTACTTATTATTATTACATTACATTAACAGACCCTTTAATCCAAAGCGACTTACAAATAATGTGGTACATAGAACAGACATAGTCAGGCCTTAAAGGAGGCCAAAGGGTAATAGCGGGGTAGAGAAGGGAAGGAGGGCAAGAAGGAGATGAGGTTGGTAGTGGTTAGATTTGCAAGAGGCGATCAGAGTAAGTGCTCCCTGAAGAGCTTATCTTAAAATATAAATTTTATAACATTAAAGAAATGTGTTGCATTTACCCAAAGCAATTCCTATGTTACCACATAACAACAGAGAAAGTGTCCATTTATTTTAAAGCATAATTTTAACACTACACTACATGACCCTGTGTACAAGATACACTTGTGTAATTACATGAGGCAAAAATCAAGTTGATATACTTGTGTAATTACATAAGCTGTATGTCTGTAATCCATCTGTAACAGTGACTAAATCATTAGTAGGTAAATTGTTGTTGCATGTGTAACTACACGTAACTACAAAGTTATTAGAGACACAATGTAAAGTGGGACCAAGCTAGTCTAGTTCTCTGTTCATAGTATTATCTATTGTCATTCATTGTACAGTGTCAGCTTTGCTTCCAAACCTCTGGCCTGCAGTGAAGACGCATCACTTTCTACATGTGTAGTTACATGCGCTGTACTTCTGTAATCATCTGTAAAATTGACTAAATCACCAGTAGTTACAGTGTTGTTGCATATGTTATCCATGTGTAACTACAATGTTAATAGAGACACTTATAATAAAGTGGGACCACTAATTCATCATCAGATTTGCATCTGGTGATTCTCCTTCACACGCAGAAGCCCCTGAAGGCCTAATGTCCTCTATCAGGTGTGGTCAATTACAAGTTTGTAAATAATTAACAGGTGGTCAATATAAGGGACTCAGTCAAATGTAAAAGATCAATGTTAATATCAATTAAGTTGTGGTGGGAAAATTGAGCGAATATTTGGAAATGTGATACTGCTTCATGCTGTCTCTCTTTAGCAGCTGCTTCTCCGGCCTCAAGCATCTCTGCAGTCTGCTAATACCTCATCCCTCCATCCGTGACAGCAACCAATCCCATGATGCATCACCAAATCACATCACCATGGCCACAGGAGCAGTGCCTCTGTCAGACAGCCCCTGTCAGCCTGGCTGATTAGGAAATATTGCTTAATTACTAGCTGTGTACTAACAGCCCAATGTAATCCAGGTAGCTATTTCACATATTGAGAAAGATGGAGGCTGAGGAAGAGAAGAAATGTATCTTCACACGTTTTATTAAATCGTTATTAACCCATATGCCACCCTTCATAAGGGTCTGCATTAAGAAGAGTCACATCGTCACTAAGATGACAAAACCTTCTATCTCTGAAACCACTTTCAAATGGAAATAATTTGATGTGTATCAATAGATACATGTGAATGTTAGAGCTAGGCCTTCAGGTCAGTGAAGAAATGTAAAAGCTCACAAATATAAGAGAAAAATCACCCTTACAAAAATGCTAATCTGTGCCCCTATGGGATTGTAGCATGAAGCTAATGATGATTTACGTGAACACTTTTTCTGCCATTCCACATTAAACGCAGACATTTAAAGCCTCTAAAACACATTACATGATTTGTTTAAAGCAAATCATTAATATGCATTTCATCTTCAGTGTGGAGTTTTGACAGAGCTGTTGTTTCCCATTAGTAACAACTGACTGAAACCTGGCTAGACTACTGCAAGTGATGTATCTAGAACTTTCAGAAGGCCTAAAGTAACATTTTTCTCATGAAATTGGTCCTGTTGTAAAACAAAATATGATTGGTTGATTCCGCTGTTAGTTCCTAATTATATTGGTAGCTAACTTATCATATTAGGCCTTCAGTCTGACTCCTGAAGGCCTAACCAATGAGAGAGAGCTCACTTGGCTGTATCTATCCAGATTCAAGCTGGGAAAAATCTGATTGGATAGTTACCCATCAGGCATTTCAAGGATTTAAGCATTTAGTTTTGAGCGAGCACTTTACAATGAAGTTAGATTATTACTACAAGAAGCACGATGATCTTTAATATAAAAATAAACTACAAATTAAAATGTTTTTTACATGAATCAGTGACAGGCTGCCTCTGTAAGGAGAACAAATGCTATCCAAAGATACAGAGAATAGGCAACCTGTGCAAAAGCTGTTTTTGCAGGGACATTGGTGCCAATCAGTGATTTCCAGAAATGTTGATGCTGTGCAGATACCCTAGAATGCCTGGGCACTCAGACTTTCAAAGTATTTCAAAGTTGCATTTGAAGAACCATCATTGCTTTTGACAACAAGGTAAACAATGCTCCATCAGTGCTGCAGGTCAACCATGAAGGAGCTGCTGCACCAAACTACCTGATTACATACTTTCAGTCACAGCTTTCCTCTGACATTCAGAGAGAGAGACAGAGTGAGAGAGGGAGAGAGAGACAGATAGAGACAGATGAAGAGACTGAGAGGAGAGAGAGAGAGAGAGAGACAGAGAGAGAGAGAGAGAGAGAGAGAGAGAGAGAGAGAGAGAGAGAGAGAGAGAGAGGAGTAAAGGAAACACTGGACTTTTAAAAGTGATTTTATCAGACCTTTATATGTAGTTCCTGAAACACTTGAAAACCATTTGCATTAAAGGTTACAGACTCCATTTTCCAAAGAGATGGCTAGAAAAAGAGGGGAAAAGCAGATAGAGAGAGAAAGAAAAAGAGACAGAGTGAGAGAAACAGAGAGAGAATGAGAGCAGGTGAGAGAAATAGAGAGAGAGAATGAGAGAGAAAGAGAGACAGAGAGAGAGAGAAAAAATGAGAGAGTGAGAGACAAAGAGACAGAGGGAGAGAGAGAGAGAGAGAGAGAGAGAGGGACTACAACAGGCTGATGCTCTGTGTAAAGTTGCCCCTTTGCCCTCCAAACAGAAGCAACAATCTTTGTGTTAAATGCGCGAGACTGAGCGCTAAACACTGTCTGATTCCTCCTCTTGGCTGAGGATCAGGTGTAATAATGGAAACCAGCAGCGGAGAAGCCAGAAGGAGTCCAGTCTCCTGCTGCTCATCTGCACTGACCAGCCCAGCTAAGAATAAGTCCACTCCACCAGGAGCAGTGTCCACTCCAGCCCACAGGTTTAGAAAGAGAGAGAGAGAGAGAGAGAGAGAGAGAGACAGAGAGAGAGAGAGACAGAGAGATGGGGGAGACACACAGAGGAAGAGAGAAAGTGACACAGAGAGACAGAGAAAAAGAGAAGATGACAGAAAGAGGCAGAGAGAGAGATTAAAGAGAAAAAGCAGCACAGAGAGACAGAAAGAAAAGAAGAAAAAAGAGAAAAAGACAGAAAAAAGTTACAGAGAGAGAGAAAACCACAGAGACAGTGTGTGAAAAACACAGAGACAGAGAAAGAGAGAGCAGCAAAGAGAAAGAGAGAGAGAGAGAGAGAGAGAGAGAGAGAGAAAACCACAGAGACAGAGAAAGAGAGAGCAGCAGAGAAAGAGAGAGGGAGAGAGAGAAAACAGAGGCAGAGAAAGAGCGAGCAGCAGAGAGAGAGAGAGAAAACCACAGAGACAGAGAAAGAGAGAGCAGCAGAGAAAGAGAGAGAGGGAGAGAGAGAAAACCTCAGAGGCAGAGAAAGAGCGAGCAGCAGAGAGAGAGAGAGAAAACCACAGAGACAGAGAAAGAGAGAGCAGCAGAGAAAGAGAGAGAGAGAGAAAACCACAGAGACAGAGAAAGAGAGAGCAGCAAAGAGAAAGTGAGAGCAGAGAGAGAGAGAGAGAGAGAGAGAGAACCACAGAGACAGAGAAAGAGAGAGCAGCAGAGAGAGAGAGAGAGAGAGAACCACAGAGACAGAGAAAGAGAGAGCAGCAGAGAGAGAGAGAGAGAGAGAGAGAGAACCACAGAGACAGAGAAAGAGAGAGCAGCAGAGAGAGAGAGAACCACAGAGACAGAGAAAGAGAGAGCAGCAGAAAGAGAGAGAGAGAGAGAAAACCACAGAGACAGAGAAAGAGAGAGCAGCAAAGAGAAAGAGTGAGAGAGAGAGAACCACAGAGACAGAGAAAGAGAGAGCAGCAGAGAGAGAGAGAACCACAGAGACAGAGAAAGAGAGAGCAGCAGAGAGAGAGAGAGAGAGAACCACAGAGACAGAGAAAGAGAGAGCAGCAAAGAGAAAGAGTGAGAGAGAGAGAACCACAGAGACAGAGAAAGAGAGAGCAGCAGAGAGAGAGAGAACCACAGAGACAGAGAAAGAGAGAGCAGCAGAGAGAGAGAGAGAGAGGGAGAGAGAGAAAACCTCCGAGACAGAGAAAGAGAGAGCAGCAGAGAGAGAGAAAAAAACCTGAGAGTCAGAGAAAGAGAGCAGAGAGAGAGAGAGAGAAAGAAAACATCAGAGACAGAGAAAGAGAGAGCAGAGAGAGAGAGAGAGAGAACCACAGAGACAGAGAAAGAGAGAGCAGTAGAGAGAGAGAGAGAGAGAGAGAGAGAGGGAGAGAGAGAGAGAACCACAGAGACAGAGAAAGAGCGAGCAGCAGAGAGAGAGAGAGAAAGAAAACCACAGAGACAGAGAAAGAGCGAGCAGCAGAGAGAGAGAGAGAGAGAGAGAGAGGGAGAGAGAGAAAACCACGGAGACAGAGAAAGAGAGAGCAGAGAGAGAGAGAGAGAAAACCTCAGAGTCAGAGAAAGAGAGAGCAGAGAGAGAGAGAGAGAACCACAGAGACAGAGAAAGAGAGAGCAACAGAGAGAGAGAGGGAGGGAGAGAGAGAGAAAACCACAGAGACAGAGAAAGAGAGAGCAGAGAGAGAGAGAGAGAACCACAGAGACAGAGAAAGAGAGAGCAACAGAGAGAGAGAAAGAGAGAGCAGAGAGAGAGGGAGAGAGAGAAAACCACAGAGACAGAGAAAGAGAGAGCAGCAGAGAGAGAGAGAGAAAACCTGAGAGTCAGAGAAAGAGAGAGCAGCAGAGAGAGAGAGAGAGGGAGAGAGAGAGGGAGAGAGAGAAAACCACAGAGACAGAGAAAGAGAGAGCAGAGAGAGAGAGAGAGAGATAGGGAGAGAGGGAGAGAGAGAAAACCACAGAGACAGAGAAAGAGAGAGCAGCAGAGAGAGAGAGAGAGAGAGAGAGAGAGAGAGAGAGAGAAAACCACAGAGAAAGAGAGAGCAGCAGAGAGAGAGAGAGAGAGAGGGAGAGAGAGAGAAAACCTCAGAGTCAGACAGAGAGAGAGCAGCAGAGAGAGAGAGAAAGGGAGAAAACCACAGAGAAAGAGAGAGCAGCAGAGAGAGAGAGAGAGAGAGAGAGAGAGGGAGAGAGAGAAAACCTCAGAGTCAGACAGAGAGAGAGCAGCGGAGAGAGAGAGAGAGGGAGAAAACCACAGAGAAAGAGAGAGCAGCAGAGAGAGAGAGAGAGAGGGAGAGAGAGAAAATCTCAGAGTCAGACAGAGAGAGAGCAGCGGAGAGAGAGAGAAACAGAGACAACAGCGATAGAAAAAATAGAGAAAGCAACAAAGAGAAAGAAATAGAAAAAATGACAGGGAGAGGAAGACAGAAAGAAGGACTGAGAGAGAAGGAAGGAAGAGAAAGCATCAGATAGAGAGAGAAAGAGGGAAGAGAGGCAGAAAGTGATAGAGAGAGAGACAGAGAGAGGTGCTGCAAAAAATAGGGAGGGATCAATGTGGAGGAGTAAAAGGGAGGGAGGACGTGGCAGGTTTCAATTCATTCCCCGGCAACACGGATGAATTCTTTCCAATTTCCAGCTAATATTGCTTTTCTACACGCCTGAACCTCGCCGGTCTGCCAAAGCCCCCCGCAGAAAAAAACAGCAAAAATCCCTCCAGATACCTGTCAGTGAGCTGACGACCACAAGAAAAAGGACAGAGGCAAGAGGTACAGAGGAAAAAGAGAGGAGGAGAGGAGGAGCATCTATCATCTCCAAGAAAAACTAGGAAACGTAGGCAGGGGGTGAGAGGGAAGGGAGGACTTTCATTTTGTCTTTAGTGCTGTTTCGTTTTTCTTTCCTTTGAAATCCCCTCGGCGTTATTCACTGGTAGCTAGAGAATCGTGTGAAGGGAAACAACTCGCACAACAACTTCTCCCCCCATCGCTCGCCCGCCAGAGCTGATGGTGCTTGACGGCACTAATACTCGGGCAGCTCTCCGCAGTGTTTTAAGAGCAGGCTGGGATTGAATATGAGGGATTACCTCATGTCACGGCGTTATTTTCCACTCCATTTCAGTCTGTGAGATGACAACTGGCCCTCCCCCAACTCCCCCACCAACCACTCTCAAAAAAGGTCCCCTTTTCATTTTGGCCCACCGTCTCTCGGCAGCCACTCACACTCACTTGTCGAATGAACTCAACTGCCTGTTCAGTCCGGCCCAGTCCCCAGCTTCTGACTGCACAGTTTGAGATGGCATTTGGGACCACTTTAAAGCCCACCTCTCTCATACCCTGCTCTGCTACTCATAGGCAAAAGAGAGACTGAAAGATTGATACGAGAGCTAGTTCTTCAACAGACGTTACACAAGTCTATGAAGCCCCGCTGGTGACAACCTGTTTAAATAAAAATAATACGCGGCCACAACTTAGGAAGGTGTGTGAACAAGATAATTAAGTCAAGGCCACAACTTACTAAGGCATGGGAATGACTCTAATGCGTGGTCAAGAGCTAGTAAGGCATGATCTCAATTCCATGCCTTACTAAGTCATGGCCTCGATTTAGTAAGGCATAGGATCTTGTTCCCAGACTTATAAGTCGTGGCCACGCATTACTTTTATTTATATGGACTTAGACTATATAGTTATTAAAATTTACACCATATAGTGCGCATTAGAATGAAATTACGTTGCATTGGCTCAGACTGGATTGGGATATGGGATGTCACCAGCAGGGCTCTGTACATATCAATAGAAATGAGCTCAATAAACTTCATTTACTAGGTGACTTTTATAACAAGGTGGTTATCAGAACAAAACCTTGTATCTCCAAAATAGTAACTTTACAGGAGAAGGGAAAACATCAAACACGCAGACAACAGCGTTATGCTATTATGCAGTTAGCTATCTTGCAAATCTTACACTAAACGTACAAAATTACAATAAAGGTCAAAATAGAAAACAATACGTGGATAGAAGCATCTTCAGAAATCAACAAATAACTAAAAAACAGCTAAAGCTAGGTAATTATTTAACTTTTATCATTATTTGTCATTTGCTGGCACAGGAGCATATCAATGTTCCTGTCTTCCCAGGGTCCTATTAGAGAGAGAGAGAGAGAGAGAGAGGGACTACAACAGGCTGTGTTATCAGCTCTGTGTAAAGTTGCCCCTTTGCCCTCCAAACAGAAGCAGCAATCTTTGTGTTAAATGCGCGAGACTGAGCGCTAAACACTGTCTGATTCCTCCTCATGGCTGAGGATCAGGTGTAATAATGGAGCGGAGAAGCAGCTGTGATGAGGAGTCCAGTCTCCTGCTGCTCATCTGCACTGACCAGCCCAGCTAAAAATAAGTCCACTCCACCAGGAACAGTGTCCACTCCAGCCCAAAGGTCTGAGGGCAAAGTTCAGAGATTTGCACTCCATCTGATCTCCATCTGCGTTGTGTGTTCCCAGGGTTCTATGATCCCAGGGTTCTATGTTACAAGGGCTCTATTTTCCCAGGTTTCTATGATCCTGGAGTGCTGTGTTCCCAGGGTTCTATGTCCTAATGGCTCTATGTTCCCAGCATCTTCTGTTTTCTAGGGTTTCATGTTTCCAGGGTCCTATGTTACCATGGTCCTGTATTTCCAGGGCCCTGTGTTCCCAAAGTTTTATGTTCCTAGGGTTTTATCTTCCCAGGGTTGTGTATGTCCAGAGTCCTATGTCCCCAGGGTTCTGTGTTCCCAAGGTCTTCTGTTCTCAAAGTCATATTTTCCCAGGCCCCTGTGTTCCCAGGGTTCTATGTTCCCAGGCCCCTGTGTTCTTAGGGTTTTATATTTCCAGGTCTCTGTCTTCTCAGGGTTCTATGTTCCCAGCGTCTTCTGTTTTCAAGGGTTTTATGTTCTCAGGGTCCTATGTTATCAGGGTCTTATATTTCCAGGACCCTGTGTTCTCAAGGTTTTATGTTCCTAGGTTTTTATCTTCCAAGAGTTCTGTGTTCTGAGGGTCCTATTTTTCCAGAGTTCTGTATTTGCAGGGACCTGTGTTCCAAAGTTTTTATGCTCCCAGCGTTTTGTATTTCCAGAGTCCTATCTTTTGTGTTCCCAGGGTCTTCTGTTCTTGTGTTCCCAGTATTCTATGTTCCCAGGCCCCTTTGTTTTTGGGTTTTATATTCCCAGGGTCCTGTGTTCCCAGGAAGGAAAGGTCAAGTTATTGTTGACTTGCACAACCAGAGTCTAACTTTATTTACTGAACACAGACTGTCAGAATATGCACAGTAAGTTATTTTAAAAAAGAACTTAACAATGATCTAAATAAAGTAACATTGTGGTGAGAGTAGTGTCAACATCCATTCATGTACCTTCCTGAAGAAAGATCCATGAGAGTGGTGCATCATTCAGAGTGGTTGGCTATGAAAATGGCAGATTTCACCAAGCACAACCCACAAAGCCTGAGCCAGCACTGTTATCTGACCAAACTGTACAACTACTGGATGCTTTGCATTCTATTACAGCTGCACGTAGGCTGGTGCAAAGCCAATTTACATTTACATCAAATTTAGAGTATTGCTATTGATTCTCTAAGATTACATAATTTCATTGGCTCATTTTTCATTCAGAACTACTTTACTCAGTGTAAGCTAAAATGAAAGACTGCATAAAAATGGTGAACACAAACAAACTATTCACGGCTTTTCAATGGGATCCTTTGTGTTAATGTCTGCTGGTTCTTGCTTTCAGAGTTTTATCTTGGTATTTTAGGATTGTAGCCCCTCCCCTTCTTCAGCTCCAACAATTCCAGCAGTGTTGTAGATATAATGCGATGAAATCCCTATAGAGGGGTACTGAGGCCTTAAATTTGTTCTGTTTACTGGCAGTTCATTCCAGCTACCCAGATATCACTATAACATCAGTCTAAAATCTGGAGCCCAGGTACAAATTATTTGACAGACTCTAGTCTAACATAGGGCGGCACAGTGGCGCGGTGGGTAGCGTTGTCGCCTCACAGTGAGGAGGGCCTGGGTTTGATTCCCCTGCTGGGTGACCGGGGTCCTCTCTGTGTGGAGATTGCATGTTCTCCCCGTGTCTGCGTGGGTTTCCTCCGGGTTCTCCGGTTTCCTCCCACAGTCCAAAGACATGCAGTCAGGCCAATTGGACATGTTACATTGCCCCTAGGTGTGAGTGTGTGAGTGTCTGTGTCTGTCTGCCCTGCGATGGACTAGCGACCTGTCCCGATGACTGCTGGGATAGGCTCCAGCACCCCCGTGCGACCTTGACGGAGAAGCGGCTTAGACAATGGATGGATGGATGGATAGTCTAACATAATACTCAGTGCAATATCTAGACTAATACCTAGTCTATTCAGTCTGCCAACATGACCATTTGCAGTATAATCCCCTGTCGGGCATGCTGTTGGCTATTCATTTCTAAATTCTCATATAGCAGTTCAACTGAAGCTCTTCAGAGGAATGTGGATATAAATACACTTCTACAGGCGTAATGCAGGAGCTCAAATAAGTGTCTTTCATATGTGATCTCGCTTAATTAAAACCATTAAAGTGACTGTGAATGCAGTTGACTTTACTAGTCTGTGTATCATTATAGAGCTATGATAGTTTTGGCATGCTGATAGGATCCCCTCTAGATGTTCCAGAGACTGTGGAGCGGTAAGCATGAGAAGTACAGACGGAATACAGGAATGCTGATCAGGAGTCAGAATGATGCTGACAGCTGTAATAATCCATATACAAGCAGCTAGTGGTGCAGTAGAATTTCAGACTGAGTACTGCAAAAATCTACTCTAGTGAAAGTTCCCTTAGTGAAGCAAAAAAGGAAGAAATAAACAATACTGTCATCAAGAAACAGAAATAAACTTTTTTTATGCATATCTACGTAAATGTACTTTCAGGGAGCATGTTAGTTCTTCCTAAAGGATTCCTGATGAGCATGCACAGTTAAATCTATGAAGCTCCAAATTACAAAACTGGGCCTGAAGTTATGTAATTACAGCTCTTACATTTGGTTTCTTTAGAGCACTGTTGGATGATAAAATCATTACATTATAGCAGCAAAGTTATAGGAAGAGGAAGAAGTGCAACTTTTAATAACAGTGATAAACTGGCTATTTCCAGGAGTTTCAGAAGTTCCAAAATGTGGTTAATGAGAATGAGTGTGAGCAGTGCACTGTGTAAAATCAATAATCTACACATAAATAGTATTTTACATGTATATGGATTTCCTGAACTCTTGCCTTAGCTACAATAGATAACACTTAACATGACTTAACTTGACATAAGCAGCCTTTATTGTCCTAAAAATAAAGAGGCCCATGAGCCACTGGAAGATCATGTGACTCGCCTCACTTCACCATCCACCAATGAATTCCTACACTCATGCTCATTGGAATTCTGAAGTCACACATCTGGTTCTCGTCTCTCTAGTCATTAGCTAGACAGTGTTTAACCCCAGGCTTTAGACTAGCAATGCAAAGTATTGCCAACCTTCATTGTTGCATACTGAGCTTTCTGTCTTCGTTAAGCCTTTTCATGTATGACCTTTTTTTGTTTGCCCCTGTCTGTTTGTTTGCTGTGATAATTGTGATCTCTTGGTTTTTGAACGCGGACTGGTATCTGGGTTTACTCTCTTTATGATCCTCTGGTTTTCGTCATGAAGCTTTCTGGTTTTGACCATAGACTGTTATGACTACCCTCCTCATGATTCTCCTAAACCTGTAAGTAAAGTGCCACCATGTTTTTTAATCTGCGAGTGTCTGATCTGTTTCAATTTCCTAACATGCAACATTCGATTGAGAGTACCTTTTAACATTCTACAAAGGTGGATTTAATAAAATATCAAGCCACTAACTCATCGTGATCTCGGGGTGAAACACAGCCTTCATTTTCCAGCCAAACTGCAGGTCATCCACAACTCCTCAGGTCAGACTTTTGATTCTCCAGGAGATGCATCTCATTTTATTGACTCCTTAGCTAAGCATTGAACTTTTACAAGGGGTTATATTTACGAACACTTAGTATATGTCACATCTGTCAACAAACAGTCCCCTCCCCGCCACTGGAGGTCACTGTCACCAGAATTTTGGATGGTCTCTTGACCCTTTGACCTTTATTTGACCATCTTGTGTGTGTATATATACCCTGTGTTGTGAAGTCTTGTTTGGTTTACCTGCAATTCTGAGTGTTAGTATTTTTTCAGATTTGGTTTTTCTGGTATTTTGAACTTTTGCTTCGTTTGTTCTTGACTACTCTTTTGGATTTGCCCCCTTTGGATTTGTTGGCTAGTTGTGGCCTGCTTTTCTGGATTTCTGACCCTCTGCTTGTTGTTATCTACTGTGAACCTGGTATTAAACTTGCACTTGACTCCTCACCATTGTGTAAGCACTTCCTGACAGTATATTTTATATGGCAATTTTTTTTCCATATCAAAACAGTTATTAAACATTTTCCATTTGGAGCACGGAGCAGTATGATCTAAAGTAAGTATTGCTGACTCACCCTGACGTCTCTGTATGTGGGAATATATTGGCTTGTTTGCTGTTACATTGTACAGCGTTGTTCTGTTTTGTGTTAGATGGGGGTTATTTGGTGCCAGCCTGTTTTCCTTTGCCCGTGCCATTAAGCTATTTCAGTTATCATTTAGTTGCCAATTCGGATAAAGTTACTCCCAAAAATGGGAGTGTCACGTTTGTCAGCTGGAATGTTAAGGATATGGGACACCAAATAAAACGAGGTTGAGTCTTTGCACATTTGAAATCTTTGTTGGCAGACGTGATATTTTTACAGGAAACCCACATAAGCCTACTGAGCAAAAGCGACTGCGACTGCGAAATTGGATATCACGTTTTTCAGTCTACCTTTTCTTCCAAGGCAAGGGGTGTGGCCGTTCTTTTTCGAAAGTCTATTCAGTTTCAGTTAACCTCAGTTGTCATAGATCCTGGTGGGTTAATTGGTTAATTAATACATTTCCAATTACTCGTTTAAATATTTATGCGCCCAATATTGAGGACCCAAATTTCTTTCGCAGAGTATTTGATATACTCCCTGATTCCAGTTTCACCAATATAATTGTTGGAGGTGATTTAAATTGCTATTTAGACCCTTATCTGGATCGTCTGTCTACAAGTCTGCCTCCTGCAATCAACTCTGTGGGAGCTCTAAATAATTTAATGAGGTCTTTAAACTTGATTGATGTTTGGAGAATACAGCACCCAACAGCTAGAGATTATCCCTTTTTCTCTCATGTTCACAAATCGTACACTAGAATAGATTATTTTCCTATTGATCTGAAATTACTTTCCAGTGTTGTATTTACAAAATACCAGAATATTTATATATGCTTAATATATCAGTACCTAAAACACATTACGGTTGGTGTTTTAATGCCCTGCTTTTTCAGGAAGAGGGGTTCTGGGCCTACTTATTGTGTATTGAAGAATTCCTAGAAACTAATGATAATATACCGTTTCAGATTCTATTTTGTGGGAGTCTTTTTTGGTTGTAATGAGAGGAAGAATTAATTCCTATGAATCTTCCAGGAAAAGGGAGAGGCGTGCGCGTCTGTCAGCAATTGAAGCTCTGCTCTGTGCACTTGAGGTGAAATAAAGAGTCTTTTCTACAAAAAGATCTTGATTGCGTTCTGAAATTAAAGTATGAATATAACAACATTACGAGTGAACAGATTGGAAACCTTTTTATTAAACTCAAACAGGAGCACTTTGAGTTGCCAAGTAAGCTAAAAGGGTGTCCAGGCAAGCGGGGCAATTTATAAAACAAGGTCTGATTGTGGAAATATGTTCACTAATCAAAAGGACATCAATAACTGTTTCAAAAAATATTTAAGGCTTTATTCAACCAGGTGTTGCGCACCGGACTAGGGAGGAATTTGTTTTCAAAAGAAGAAATTCTGGTGGCGATAAGTTCATTTCCAAATGGTAAGGCTTGTGGTCCAGATGGATTTTTAGCTTTTAAAGACACTTTCAGACCTTTTACTTCTTAGAATGATTTGCCACTCCATAGACATTAAGTTGTTCCCTCTTTCCTTGTATAAAGCTCATATTCCCTCAGTGGATCTCTCAAGTTATAGACCTCTAAGTCTATTGAATTGTTCTCAAAGTTATTGCCACAAGATTGGGCAGACACATTCCTTCTCTTATTCATTCAGACCAGACTGGATTAGTATCTGGTAGGTTTTCTTCCTCCAACGTATGCACATTACTCAATGTTATGTACAGTACACACAGTAGAGATGCTGTGCCTTCTTCGATCCCCTTAGATGGCGAAAAGGTGTATGATCAAATAGAGTGGAGATGCATGCATTCAGTAATAAGACATTTTGGTTTTGCTTGTCAATTTCTTAATGAACATGTTGTACACCTCACCCAAATCAGCAGTGCTCACTAATTCTGATAAATCTGATTATTTTCCACTCCAACGTGGAATCACAGTTGGAAATACTGAGTGCAAATTGTCATTGTATGCAGATCATCTGCTTTTGTATATAGCAGAACCTGCTTCCTCCCTACCTCCACTTTTGGACCTGTTTAAACAGTTTGACACCTTCTCTTGTTACACTATCAACTGGAGTAAAAGCTTATTTATTTCTCTTACAGAATGCCTAGATCCAGAATTTATTAAAACACTACCATTTAAAATAGTTTACGATTGCTTCACATATCTTGGACTGACCAATCCTAAAAATCCCAAGATATATTAACTATCTTTTATTACTAAATAAGTTAAAAACAATATTGAGCACTGGACAAACCTATCATTATCAGTCAGTGCTATAAAAATGTTTTCCCTTCCCAGATTTCTTTACCTTTTTCAGAATCTTCCCATCTTTTTACCATTATCATTTTTCAAAAGTTTAGACTCTTTGATTTTGCCCTTTGTCTGGGGTTTTGACATTCATTGTATTTCTACTCTCATTTGCAGAAACCCAAGATGTATGGAGGTCTAGCTTTACCAGTTTTTCAGCACTGCTATTGGGCTTCCAGTGCCAGAGCCATGATGCACTGGTGGGATTGTTTTCCTGATGGGGAAGCCACCACTGTTGACATTCCAAAATGGAGCCATATGGAGGCTCAAGCATTGCAGAATAGCTCCTTCAGTGCCTATTTGTTTTCTAGAACAGAGGTCTCAAACAAGGTCCTATCCAACAGTTTTATTTTGTACAACTCTCTGAAAATACTTAAACAAATGAAATCGTTTCTTAAAGTCCCAGACGGGTCTTTATATTCCCTCATCTGCCACAATCACAACTTTGCTCCAGGTATGATTGATAAGGTTTTTTCTGCATGGTGGCAAAAGGGGTTAATATCACTTAAAAACATATATATTGACCATCATCTTGCTTCATTTTCACAATTAAGCACAAGATTTAATCTTCCTCAAGCTCACTTTTTCTGATACCTCCAACTTAGAGATTTTGTGAGACGTAATGTATTCAATTTTCAGACTCAGCCCCCAGAGCATTCACTTTATGAACTTGTTCAGAAACCTCCAAACACTTAGTTTCTCAATTAGTTACTACATTCTCTAGCTGCTCTGTAGCATCCTCTGCTCGCTTTAAATCTGCCTGGAAGATGGATCTTGGTGTTGGTCTACCTGATAAGGTGTGGGAGGAAGGTTTGCGGAAGATGCACCTTTGTTCCATCATTGCCAGATTACAATTAATTCAATTCAAATGTACCCATAGATTACATAATTCCAAGGAGATATTAAATAAGATTTATCCTTCTTTATCTAAACTGTGTGACAGGTGTAAAGCATTTGATGGAACCCTGGGTCATACCTTTTGGTTCTGCGCCAGGATGTCTTCTTTTTGGGCTAACATATTTAACTGGTTTTCCCAGGTCTACAACAGAGAGATTTCTCCCGGCCCAGTGTTGGCTCTGATTGGTTGCTAGGTTACCCCACTTTCTTTACCATATAGACAAGAGCAGGCATTAATGTTTGGCATGGTTTTGGCAAAAAGGATTATTCTTAGAGAATGGAAATCTGAATTTCCTCCCTCATTTGAAATATGGCTGAAATGGTTTCTTCTATACACCTGGAGAAATTGCGATTTATCAATACAGGTTTAATCAAGGAGTATGACAAAGTATGGGGGAAGTATGCGACCCTTTCATTAAACACCTTCAATGCCGATGACTGAACTGTGGCATCCCACTTACTAATTTAACTTGTTTTGTCCTCCGAACTGCCAAGATTATAACTCTTGCTATTATGTTTTACATTTTTTTTATTGATATTGTCTGTTTTTGGCATGGGCTGCTGTATATGTATAGTTTCTGAACTGTGACTGGCTGTGTTTGTCTTATTCTACAAAAAACCTAAATAAAATATTTAAAAAAAAACACTAACACCACCGAAAAAACAGGCTTATAAAATACTGAAAGCTATAAAACATCATAACACTAAGATAATACATTACAAAAACAGATATATAACAATACATAATGAAAGTTTTAACACCATAGCATTTATAAAACGTTTCAATTTAAAAACCTTTTTAAAGTTTAAGAACCGCATAATATAGATGTTCAATATCACCTTATTTTATGTTACATATAAGGGGGCTTTACTGAGGTCTTGTTCTTTGTTGTGTCAAATGAGACCCTTCTAAATGGCTTATTCGCTATGCATTAAGCTTTATAAATTGTACAATGTATAAACACATACATGGATGTCTTTTGCTGCTGCTAAGCAGTTGAAATAGTGTTCCAGGTGGTTGTTAATGTATTGTTGTTGCTAGTGTGGAGTTGTGTTGACATCAACCAGTGGTGGATGCCAGCCCTCCAGGACTGGACTTGTGCTCCCCTGATCTAATACATCTGATCCAGCCAGTCAGGGTCTTAGGAAGAGGTTAATTCTGGAGCAGGTGTAGCAAACTGTGGTTGGAAGTAGGCTCTGCAGGAAGCTGGCCAAGACCAAGGCCAGGGTTGAAAACCACTGAAATAGTATCTGCTTCTCAGACTGTTCTGGCTTATCCCCTGAAATGACCAGGGCCCAATGATGGGCCCAAAGTTTTACCACACACTTCTGTAACCTAAGAATGACTGTAACCTAAGTTATTCTGCATTGTAGTCCATGTAATTATTGAATAATAGGTCTTAGTATGTCATAACCCAGGGATTTTAAGGCATTAAACATGCATAGTCCCATTTAGGATAGTGAAATAGCAGAGTCCAGAGACCTGCAACACAACAGGAGACACCTGGAAGACCGTTCAAGGTCTGTTTTTTTAAACATGCATGGTGGGCCAAGCTGCGAGAGGTGGGAGGCAGTGTCCCAATGCCACACATCTCCAACAGAAGAGAGATTCTTGTGAGATCCCGCAAGCCCTCGATTGTGCTATTTCAGTCCCTGGCACCTCATCCCATGAAATCAGTCCATTGCTATTCAAAACTGCCAGTTATCCAAATGTGATTTCCTAACATTACTCACTATCTCACTTGTAACAAACAGCATTCACAGCTGAAGGTCTCAGCAGTCAGAGAGAATGATGTCTTTCTGCGGTTGGTATTTTTTCCTCCTGCTCCATGGTAGACTGAGGTGACAGGGTTGTGTTGGTCGAGGTTTGTGTCATGTGGAGTTTAAGTGCTCAGTAATAAGAAGAGGGACAGCAGCTGTCGATACGCTGCCCAGGCTCAGCGCCTCTGAAAATTTCCACACCAAATTACGTCTCTCAGCTCAGGTTTACCTTGACAGTACCCTGGCAACACAATAGCATAGCGGAGAAAATAAACCAGCGAGTAGCCTGGAGAAATAGGAAATGCTTCAGAAGATGAGCGAGTTGTCAAAAAAGTTATTTGGGGGCTGAGGGAGTGAAGAAGGAAGAAGGAGAAAGAGGGAGTCAGTATATCTGCAGTAAAACAAAAGTGAGTAACTAATCTTTTAGATGCAACCCTGGGAGGCCTGCATTTCCATGAAAAGTTTCTCCAGAGAGAAACAGCTTGAAACCACGAGGAGAAGCAGTATTTGAAAGCACTAGTCTGCATCGTGGTCTCAGGTGATGATATATGTGCTGTTCGGTGAAATCTGGAGCTCGTGGTTAGGTGCGCTCGTCTGAGCTGGTGAGGAAGCTTCCCTCATTGATTTTTCAGCCCCTCTTCTTCATCACAAGTCAAGCTGACAGAGAATACTGATACTTTCTCTCCCAGCTTGCTTCCTTCTCTTTGCTCTTTTGCACTATAACTACCTGCATTCGCTAGTGAGGGTTCAGAGATGCACCACAGATACAGAGGAAGCTTCAGGACCATGGACAGCTCTCTCAAGAGTAGGCGCATGGTCTCAGTGGAGTGTACAACAGTGAACAAATACACCAGCCTTTTCCCTGAAAGCAGGCCATGCTCCAAGCGCCTAAATTGTCCCCCAGAGGAGCCAGCTTTGTGTTTATTGCATATCGCTGTGCCACAACTTTTATCTTCAATGAGTTTCAATCAAACGAAGCAATGACAACTCAAAGCTCTGGCGCTCTCTAGCAATACTGATGAGAAGGAATATAACGCTAAGCACTTCAAGCCAACGGTGCCCAGTTTTCAGATCATTGCATCATTTCCAATTCTCCACCAGTATGAGAATGCTTGCGCTATGATTTCTATTTCTGGGTGTTCAGTTTTCAATTATTGGAGAAGCGAACTTGGCCATGAACATTATTGCCAAAATATATTGAGACTTGTTGACATGTAAGGATTGCACAGTATGTTTGTGATATTTCAGTAAACAGTAAACAGCACAGCTGCTCCGATAACCCCAGCTGTGCCATGCAAATCCACAATGCTGACTAGGAGATTATTCCAAATCCGACACCATTCATCCGAAGGCCTGTTAAAGACAGTGTCCTGGCCAGATATACTAATACAGCTCTTCATCAATCCTGCTCCTCTGATAAGTGCCTCATTTACACATTGCCTGAGTCTCTCTCCTCCCATTCCCCTAAGTGACGAATGGGCGGGGAGTACTGGGTGAATGATGCCTGCCCTCTGGGCACTGAATCCCCAATGGACGAAGCACAGAGGCATTTATTACTTCATCCAACCATCCATTTATGATTCATTCCATTCATCCATCAGTCCATGATGCATCCATCCATCCAGAGTATAGTTTTGATCTGAAGTCTTTGGCAGGCAGGTTTTATTGAGATGGCATCGCTGTGGTGACAAAATAGAAAAAAAAATCAGCAGGGGAAAGAAACGTTTTCACTACCATTCAAAAGTTTGGAATCGCCAGTCTAACATGTCTCAGATGAATGTATGAATTGATTCTAATAGGCAACTTCACAGATTTCAAATAATAATAATAATAATAATAATAATACATAGCACTTTTCATGTTGATGCCAGCTCAAAGTGATTGACAGACAGGTGTTAAAGTTAAACAGTAATACAATAAATTATAAGTATTCATATAGAATCATATGAGTAATTGATACAGATCAAATGAAAAGATAAATATCACGAGATGTAGAGTTTTAATTAAACACTAAGTTAAAGAGGTATGTTTTTAGATGCTTCTTAAAAGTGAGCACTGAGCTTAACTGTCTAATAAAAGGTGAAGTGAGCCCCACAGTTTAGAAGCAGAATAATTGAATGAGTCTCTTTATGTTTTCTGTCAGTATCTGCAGATCTAAGATCACCTGCTGCAACATAAACAGACAGACACTCTGTGATGTAAGTGGGGCGTTAAGGTCATTTAGAGCCTTAAAAACTAGTAGCAGAACTTTAAATCTATTCTGAGTGATACCGGCAGCCAGGGCAGTTCTTTTAAAACAGGAGTGATCTGAGCTCTGTGTTTAGTTTTTGTTAGGACCTGTGCTGCTGTATTTTGAATGAGTTGTAAAGGATAGATTGTTTTCTTAGGAAGTCCAGTAAGAAGATCATTACAGTGATCAACTCTGCTTGAACAAAGGACTTTTCTGAACCAGAAAAGGCTGAACTTTAGTTATGTTTCTCAAGGGACTAAAAAAATAAATAATTTGACCAATAAACTTGGATGCTGTAAAAAAAAATCTAAACATTTGAATGTATCTAGACTGATGAACACAGCTGTATATGATTCTATGACTAAAAGCTTTAAAATTTAGAATGAAGTTATAACATAACTACCATTCATCCACAGTGCCTCATACTCAAAAGATAAGTTTTGAAATATTGATTAAAACATCTAAAATGGCCTTCACATGTTAAAATGTTAGTTAAAATGTTGAAACCTACATTGTAAAATTTTTACTGTCTATAAATTGTTTATCACATTGTTTATATGATTCCAGTACAATGTCTATGTTGGAATAAAACCTTGTATCTCCATTTCTGTCACTTTTATTGTTATTTTTTAAAAGAATTCACACACAAGCTGTAATTTATGATGTGTTAAATGATGAATCGAGTAACAGAAATTGGGTCAACTTTATACATCAAATCACACTGAATTAATTTATTATGCAGAATTATGCAGACTTTTAAAAAAAAAAATGACAAGTTGCCCTTCAAATTAAACTTTTTTAGATGAAATAAGTGCATCATGAATAAATATATGTAATTCTTATTACGTGTATATATTACTTTTGTTGTCATCAGTGTTAAAAACAAATTTTGAACATGTAACAAGAATTTATTTTGAGCAATTATGGGCCTATTTAACCCTCGTGTGCTGTTGATGTGTTTGTTACTCAGTGGTCTGGTGGTCCCACCTCATTATTGTCTTTTTTTTTAATCCATTCAGCTAAAACTACTTCTGTAAAAATACCAGATGTTTAAAATGTCACAAGTGTCCAGTGTAGGGCTCTCCTTTAGCAGCTGTAGCCAGTCAGCAGCCTGTCCATTTTGTCCACCCTCACACACACACATACACATACATAAACACACACACACACACACACACACACATACTGGTTTCCATGTTGGATGGGGACCAACTTTCTGACCATCATTTGCGGGGACCACCCTTTCTAAAGGTCCTAGACATTTGAAAAAAATCAGGAACACTAACCGCATCATTCTAAGCCTATACACGACTTAAAACATCCGAAACGATGAAGTAATGTTTTCCCCATGCTATATGGGGACTTATGAAAAATCTAGTGAACATGGCTGATGGGGACAAAATTTACATATTATTTGCATAATTCACACAAATTCCCATTTGATTTGTGGGGACCTCAAAAAAAACATAAGTGTATTACTAATGAAAAATTACATTAATTTAAATAAAGTAAATACTCCAAAATTGCATTTGTTAAAAAAAGGCTTAATCTATAGCTAAGAATTAAAAGACAGCAGTAGTACACCAATAACAGCTCAAGTTCTAAAATATAGCTTAGCTGTTCACAATGTAGGTAAGTAGCATGAGGCCTGCAAATGGTGCTAGTGATGCAAAGCATTACACATACCTATAACAACTAGTGCTGTGCATGTTGTCCATCTTCATAACAGCAGAATTTATGTTTGAATGACTGATATTCCTAGTTTTGATAGGAATATCAGTGTGATTAAAGTGAATATTAACAGATGAAGCAGTGAAAGTATATTTCTATTCACACACAAAGCACTGAAAGTGCAGTTATTAATGTCTGAATATTTTATATCATACAAAAACGCGACCATGACAGAGAAGTGGCTTGGAAAATGGATGGATGGACAACAACTCAAACCTTTAATCCCTTCTGCTTTTCACTGTTAGAGCTACTCTTTCTTTAATTCTCATACAGTCATAACTCATTTTTTTCAAATATATTTTTAACCACTCAACCACCCAACATCAGCTAACTACTACCTGTTCACCTCACACTTCTTATCACTAAAGGGGAACTGTCATGGCCCTCTACACCCTCAGAGAGGACCTAAGATATTCTAAATACAGGGGGTCCTCGACTTACGACGTTGATCCGTTCCTATGTCGCGTCGTAAACCGATTTTCGGTGTAAGTCGGAACATACGTACATACTGTACGTAAATAACATACTGTAAGCACTTATCAAAACTAAAATGGCGTACAATGCGACTGGGGTGACGCCGTCCTCCTCGGTCCTGAGCCGCGTAACCGTGTATTCTTTCGCTGCGCACACCAAACACGAAGTTCGCGTTACGACGTTTACGACGCAAAACCACTTAAGTCAAAACAAGGCTTTATACAGTAAATGGGAGACGTGTCGTAACCACGAAACATTGTAACTCGGGACTGACGTAACCCGAGGACCTCCTGTATGCTTTAAAATTGAGCAGTTCTAATTTTATCTGATCATCTTCTGGCAAGCAACATCTAAACAAATACAAATCAGAGCAAAAAAATCAGCAAGCCTATTCAGTTTGTATTGGAATTTGAAGTGTCAAATTAAAGAAGCCCCTTTGTCAATCTGCTCGGCTGTGTGCGTGCTGTTGTGATATGAACACTTGTATGAAATGTTGGTTTTGTGTGGTATAAGGTCGTGACTGTCAGGCATTTTGAATTCCAGCCCATCATTTCCATATTCCTCTGGAGTGCACACAGAACTTGTATGATGCACACTGCTTAAGAAATTAGCTGTTTAGTTCAGGTGATAATCCTCTCTGTGCTATTTGCTCGTTGCAATTCTGAAGCTGAACTATCATTTTAATTTTTGTTTCTTAACTTTTGCAGCACTTTTGGAGAGGACACCGTAAACGAGACTGTTTTTTTTTTTTTCTTCAGATGTGGGAAGGGGGGTCAGAGAGCCGAAATTTGAGTCATAGTTTGCTACTGTTTATCACTGTAATACAACTATTATTGCTATCTACTAATTGAACCTGAAGCTCATTGAAGACATTACACACATCTAAATTGCAGAATTAAAATTTTAATAAGTTCAATTTCACTTTTTGCCCAACTTTTTTCAAAGGCGTTCCGCATACAAAAAGAAAAAAAAACAAATAAAATCTTTAGACATAACATGACCACATGTCCTTGTTTCTACACTCATTGTCTATTTTATCAGCTCCACTTACTGTATAGCTGCAGTCCATCTGTTTCTCTGATACTCTGTTACCCCCTTTTACCCTGTTCTTCAGGGGTCAGGACGCCATCTACCCTCACATAGCAGGTCAGTGTTACTGCAGTGCTGAGAATGATCCACCACCCAAACAGTACCTGCTCTGTGAGGGTCCATGGGGGTCCTGACCACTGAAGAACAGGGTAACAGAGTATCAGAGAAACAGATGGACTACAGTCTGTAACTGTAGAACTACAGAGTGGAACTATACAGTAAGTGGAGCTGATAAAGTGGACAGTGAGTGTAGAAACGAGGAGGTGGTCAGAATGTTATGCCTGATTGGTGCAAATGATTCTTTTCTAAAAACATTTGCCAATAAACATTTAGCATTTTTTGCTATTTTTTTTCACTTCAGAACAAAATAACAAAATGTGGAAATGCTTTTAAAACAACAGGAAATAAGCTCCACCTTTTTGCTGAAATATGAGAAACAAAAATGACCATACCGTAGAGTTGGTAATCTTCACATTATGTATGCTACAGTTTCTTTTTGTAGGCCGTAATGCGATTGTAAACATAGAACTTCAGGTTCTGCCAGTCCCGGTTTTTAAGAGCTTCTGGTTCAGCCCTTAAGCACCTCTCACAGTCACTCTTTGCTGGTACAGTGCAAGCTGTTATGAATCGATTCATGTGCCTTTCCACCGCCTGCACCTCTGTCTGCTTCCAGGGTCTTTTCTTCTTCTGGGTAGCTTTACCTGAAAGCGGTCAGAAAAAACAAATCTGTAATTGAAAGGATAAGGAAGATTCTGAGCTGGAATTCTGATCTGAAGTTTTAATCCTATATCAGTACATATGTAAGCCTCTAAAATACAGTGCTACAGCACAGTACAGTATCAACTTTAGCTTTGTTAAAAATGATTTCAGGTGATATTAAAGTTACTTCATGTTGTGTTGCTTTTACAGTATAAGTAATACTGCAAGTACAAGTAATACTATGCATCCATCCACTCATTAAACTGCTTGAGCCTCTGTGAACATCCAGCACTGGCAGTTGGTATAGGGGCTAGTTATTGCTAATATTTTAAGTATTAGAACAGTTACTGTTACGAGTCCCATTTCAAGCACCTAGAAGACTCTACCAATGATTCAAGTAACCCCACCAACAACTACAGATGGATTTCTGAGCACTGTGATCTTGAGATCCATGTGCATACAGAACAGAACCACTTAAAGCAGTTGGGCACAACAATTCGGCAGCAAAGTGTTCAAACCATAAAGGTATTTATGGAAACATCTTAAAAGGGAAACAATAAAAAACAAAAACAGCATTAGCTGACTTAGTATGGATTTTATTAAGTAGGTGAATGCTTTTGCCCAGAAATTGGTGAGCACATAAATACACTATATTGCCAAAAGCATTTGGTCATCTGCCTTCACATGCATATGAACTTGAGTTACAGCCCATTCTGAATCCATAGGGTTTAATATGATCTCGGCCCACCCTTTGCAGCTATAACAGCTTCAACTCTTCTGGGAAGGCTTTCCACAAGGGTTAGGAGGGTGTTTATGGGAATTTCTGACAGGTCCCCGTTCTTCCAGAAGCACATTTGTGAGGTCAGACACTGATGTTGGACGAGAAGGCCTGGCTCGCAGTCTCCGCTCTACTTCATCCCAAAGGTGTTCTATCAGGTTGACGTCAGGACTCTGTGCAGGCCAGTCAGGTTCTTCCACAACAAACTTGCTCATCCATGTCTTTAGGGACCTTGCTTTGTGCACTGGGGCCGTCCTCAAAACTGTTCCCACAAAGTTGGAAGCATGAAATCTCTTGGTGCTGAAGCATTAAGAGTTCCTTTCCCTGGAACTGAGGGGCCAAGCCCAACTCCTGAAAAACAACCCCACACCATGATCCCCCCTCCACCAAACTTTACACTTGGCACAATGCAGCCAGACAAGCACTGTTGTCCTGGCAACTGCCAAACCCAGACTCGTCCATCGGAGCACTACGCACCTCAGCATCCGCTGACCCTGCTCTGTAATTTTACGTGGCCGACCACTTCGTGGCTAAGTTGCTGTCGTTCCCAGTCACTTCCGGTTAGTTATAATATCACTGACAGTTGACTGTGGAATATTTAGCAGTGAGCAAATTTTACGACTGGACTTGCTGCACAGGTGGCGTCCGATCACGGTACCACACTGGAATTCACTGAGCTCCTGAGAGCGACCCATTCTTTCACTAATGTCTGTAGAAGCAGTCTGCAGGCCTAGGGGCTCGGCTTTATACACCTGTGGCCATGGAAGTGACTGGAACACCTGAATTCAATGATTGGATTGGTGACTGAATACTTTTGGCAATATAGTGTACCTGGTTAAAGAACTCCCTCTGTTACTGTGTTAATGATTGGTTTAATGAGTGAGCAACAGTTTGTGAAATCTGTAAATTGCTGTACTGCTCATTTTTTAGCCTTTACAGAGAAAAGTAACAAAAATTTAAATAGCACAGATTTTTAATTTTTCAGTGACAAAATTACTGGGGATGCATCAATAACACAATAATATAATCAATAACATTGTACCAGCCGATACCATGCTCATTAACTTGTACTTGACCTCAAAAAAATTTACTGTTATCAAAATCCAATACCAGCTGATACCTTGTGGCATAAGCCAAGTGTGCACTGCTGCACAAATGAACAAATGACACCAGCTGGCAGTGAAGGAGGTTCTGCTCTCACAGAGAAAAGTTGCAGACTCCATGAGAGTCAGACCAAAATCCGTCTGTAACCTTAAGCGTTCCTCCTTGGCAGATTCCCACCAGACATAAACTCAGATGCACATGCAGTCATTCTCTCTAAGAACTAAACAATTCTAAGGAGGTTATGGTGTTGTATGGCAAAATCAGTATTGGCAAGTACTAAGAAACATGTACTTTTGCTAAGTCTGGAAAAAAATGGTATTGATGCACCAATAAAATTACAAGCAGATGTCAGGTGGTCAGTGATTCAAAGGTGGGCAGTCTTTTTATATTCCCATGTGGCTGCCATCAGTGTTACCACAGCATTTTCTAGTTTAATTCATACACTGACAGTATGTCTCTAACATACAAAATAAAAATGTGTAAAGAGATTACCTTTGGAAGAATGCCTCATAGCACCGAATCTTGAAGGTGTCTCATCTTCATCTGATAGTCGTTTGTATTTCTTAGGTGGTGGTGGTGGCGGCATTTCATTCTTCTTGGTGGGAGAAAGTGACTCTTCTGCTGATGGCTCTATAGAAATTAATTCATAATCGAATAATTTCAAAATGCCTCAGAATGCTGACAATACATTAAGGATGTTTGAGTTATAGTTAGTGCATTTAAGTGCATTAAACCATTAAAGCATAATTGTGCAATTAAAGCATAAATTTTATAAGTATATTCATCTTCTTTTTATTATAATCAGTGTACAATAAAAAGCCACGACAAAAAGTGCCAACCGGCTCAAGTTCACTCAGTTTACCTGGGTAGTCTAGACAGCTAAAAGTGTTTAGACAAAAAACAGACCTAACCATGAAAGTATGACTGTCATGGAATTACAGTAGGTTTGATTTAAGTATCCCATTAATTATGTTTGATTTTTTTTTACATCACTGTTTTTGTTTTTTTTGTTTTTTTTACAGTCATTCCATATCCTAAAGATATGCACATTTGACAAACTATATTACACTATAATGACAACAAATCATTGTCATTATCCATTAGTTAGCTAAATAACTATATAATAATAGCTGAAACTCCTATGTGTTGGGACTTACAATAAAAAGCAAGAAATTAAGTTTATCACGATAGAGGCAAAATATACTGTTTCAACAGTAATTTACTGACAAAACATACCATCAACAGTAGATGTTGATGATGAACGCTTTTCCTCCTGTGCACTCGTGTCTTCATCACTGTCCAGAATTTTTTCTGTGAGACATATACAAAGTATAGCTTAACAATGTGATTAAACAAAAAGGAATAGAGAATAAACAAATGAAAGTCAAATAACTCACCATCTGGATCTATCCCAATTTCATCCAAGTTCTTGCCATGAAACTCTGCTAATCTTCCTTGCTCCAGTGCCATTAGAACTTTGCTGATCTTGGCGAGCTGCAGCGTCTTCTCAGGTAGTCGATAGAACTCACGATGGATTCTTATATCATGTCCAAGAAAATTGGCAAGCTGATCCATCTCTGTATCTGTCATGTTCAGGACTGTTGAAAGGGTTGCAGCATGCTTTCGCAGTCTGGTAGATGTTAGCGACTCGGGGCACCTTGCACCACATGCCTTTGCAAAGCCACGAATGCAGTCTGAACCTCGGAAATGTGTCATAGCTTCTGGTCTTGCAAACATATAACCATTGTCCTTTAGAACCCCACAAGCCTCTCTCTGCTTAACAAGGAGTTCTAACGCACCCAGCATTTTTGGAGTCAGAAGAATTGGAACCGGGCGACCGCGTTTTCCTCTAATAACAATCCTTGAGAAGTGTCTGCAGAGTTTTTTTTCCACTTCAGAGAGCGCCCAGTCCACATCCACATGTGGGTCAGAAGTGTCTCTTGATGAAAATGCAGATAAGGGCATGCTTGCCACCTCTCCTTCCCTGCGCCGGTTAAAAAGTATGATCTGGGCCAGACACACCTTTGCCAGCTCCATCCAGGCCTTTGTAGAGGGACTTTCAGAGAGTGAATTGTACCACTCATCTTGCACTTGAGTGAGATATGCATGCATTTTTTGGACATCTTCGGTAAAGGGCATGACAGTAGGCACATTCCACTTTGCTTCCCTGATGTTCCTCAAAGCTGTAGCCGAGATCAGTTCATTCCACTTTTCCTGATGAACATCCTGAAACTCACTGGCATTCTTCACAAGTTTGTCATTGTTTGAGATTAATCCCTGAGCTTTTAAGAGTTTGCTTACTTTAACCAGGGTATTCCCAAGTTTGTTTGCTAGTGATGGAATCAAAAACTTATTTGTTTCACTGTCATACCCACATGTCAACTTGACAGCTTTGACAGTCTCCATGTACTTCTTTGGATTTATGAGGTCTTCCATTTTTTTTAAGGTGGTGACTTTTCTAGCATTGCGAATCAGCCTTCCCATTTCTCGCATCTTCTCTCGCACAGACTGTTGATTTTTGGCTGATGTTCCACCTTTGTTTAACAAGTGCTGCCCAACATCAATAATGACTTGGTCATTTTTTACTATATCTGTAATTGGGTCAGGATTCATGGCACTGATTACTCCCCACAGTTGTTTACTAAGAGTTGAAGGTACAGGCCCTGTGTATGTACACATGGACTGAACACGGTTCTTTCCTGGTTTGGGGGCAACCGATCCAGGTCGAAGTCTACAACTGCGCACATGTCGCCATAGCACCCTTCTTGTAAAAAGTCCTTGACAGTATGCACAGTGCATGAAGTCATTTCCTTGCACTTCTTTAGGTGGACGTTTAAATGGCACTAGTTTTCCCTTTCCTGACTCCATGACAGCAGCATTGTGAGCATAGTTTCCTCGGTTGCGAATGTAGTTTAGATGGGTTTTTCTCTCCTTGGAACCCTTTGGAAAGCTTAAAGCTTTAGCCACATCAGATTTATCTTGGTGTGCATGTTCAAGATGCCTTGCCATCTTAGCATAAGGGATACAGCAATACAAGCAATACTGTCTCTTGTTGTACACTCTCTTCCCACCTTTTTTTGTGCATGCACCAACAACAATGCTGTCATTTACATTCTGACTTGAACATGGTTCTTCATCTGATCCAGACACTTCAGATGTAAGTCTGTGCCTATCAGAGATCATTTTGTCTGAAGTTGTGGAGTCACAGACAGGGGAACTCACTGAGCCATAGACATCCAGTAAATCATCATGAGACTTATATTTTGGTTTAAGGCTATCATCACTGTCCCTTTCAGAAGTAGTATCTGGAATGTAATTATCTGAACTGTCTGGTGTAGAATCATCTTCACCCTCTGATGTAGAATCATACAGTTCATCAGAATTTTCAAGATCTGTGTCTTTTATCTAAAAAACAAAAATAATGAGAAATCTGTAAATCTGCAACAATTAGTTAAACAGTTTATCAGTAAATTGACAAGTAAATCAGCAACTATTCTGACAATTGTATAAGGGTTGATTTTTTACTTCTTGTACAAAAAAAAGTACTGCATGGATTTTCACTGTTTGTTGGTATTTTACAGACCAAATGATTTATCAATGAATAATTCAACACACTGAATAACTGATCATGAAAAAGGTTGTTGTTTGAAGTTGTAAATACAACCTCAGATCTTCGTTTTGCCACTTAATTGAAAACTTACTATGACACTCTTGGTCCGTCTCAGTCTTGGTACAAAAACTTCATTTTTGTTTTCAAAACATGTCACAATCTGTTAATGAAACAAACAAAATAAATAACATTTAACACCATTATTTGGAGAGACACATACACACATATTACTTGAAAAAAAATGAACAAAGAAAAACATCAAATTCATAACAGAATATTTCTTCTTGTCCAATCAAGCTCTGCATTCATACATGTTAAACAAAATAACCTTTCTGAGAATATTTCACACTATATGCTAAAGTTCCTTGTGGGAACCAGTCCAATTTTTCAAACACACTATCTGCTCACACTCTGACTGAAGGTGTGTTGCGGGGACGTCGTGAGTGTCCAGAATAGA
Organism: Pygocentrus nattereri; assembly: GCF_015220715.1. Classification (NCBI taxonomy): domain Eukaryota; kingdom Metazoa; phylum Chordata; class Actinopteri; order Characiformes; family Serrasalmidae; genus Pygocentrus; species Pygocentrus nattereri. The sequence continues at coordinate 48,272,725 of NC_051211.1, forward strand.
ATGACAATTAACCAAGATAAAAATCCCTGTGAAAGTTCAAATCTGCTGGAAAAGTTCCAATACCACTCATAACATTAAGCTGTGCGCAGGTATACTGACTCAAACTAGATCACAGTTACAATTAAATGCCTTTTTCCTTTTAGATGCTTAAAATAACAAAACAACAAAAAAGTGACAAGGACAGACTGGAGAATTCAATCTACAGTACCTGTTGAGGAGTGTTGGCTGGACCAGTAGCATCATCCATCTCTGACAGGAGACAAGGATGGGAGTTGCACGCCGCCATAGTATTAACTTTAATGCAGCATGTCTGTAAATGGAAATTTCATATTAAATGCTATTTTAGAAAATGAAAATATAGAAAAAAAAAAAATCTGATGAAAATGCTGCGTGACATGAAAAAAGACTTATTACTTCTTCAGACAAAATCTCTACAATGAGATGCATGGCAACATACACCAGACTTCAGAGAAAAAAAAGTAAAACAAAGAATTTCTTTATGTCAAGCCAAGACCTGTCTACCCTTTACACACCAAAAATATAAGAGGCTTTGTGGGCACCTTTCACACTCTATGCTAAAGTTCCTTGTGGGGACCAGTTTTTATCCAAGTTTTCAAACGCTGTTTCGATCCATTCAAACACACCTTCTGCTCACACACTGACTGAAGGTGTGTTGTGGGGACGTCGTGAGCGTCCAGAACAGAGTGATAATTAACCAAGATAAAAATCCCTGTGAAAGTTCAAATCTGCTCTACCTGTCCCACTACCACTAAGCTACTGTATGCACATCATTAAACTGTGTTCGGGTTTACTGACTCACACTAGATCACAGTCTAAATAAATGTCTTCCTCCTTTTCGATGCTTAAAATAACAAAACCAAAAAAACTTGACAAAGAAAGACTGTAGAGGTCAAATTGAAGCTATGAACATGAATGTACCTGTTGAGTAGTGTTGGTTGGACCAGTAGCATCATCCATCTGAGACTTTGAAAGGCGGGAAGGACGGGAGTCGTGCGCTACCATAGCATTATCTGTAACGCTGCTTGTCTGTAAATGGATATTTCATAAAGACACTATTTTAGAAAACTAAAATATAGAAACAAAAATCAATCTGATGAAAATGCTGTATGACAGACAAAAAGACTAACTACTTCTTCAGACAAAATCTCTTAGAGGAGATGCATGGCAACATACACCAGACTTCAGAGAAAAAAAAAGTCAAATCATAAAAAATTTCTTTCTGCCCAGCCAAGCTCTGACCACCTTTACACACCCTAAACAGGTTTTATGGGCACCTTTCACACTCTATGCTAAAGTTACTTGTGGGGACCAGTTTTTATCCAAGTTTTCAAACGCTGTTTCGATCCATTCAAACACACCTTCTGCTCACACACTGACTGAAGGTGTGTTGTGGGGACATCGTGAGCGTCCAGAATAGAGTGATAATTAACCAAGATAAAAATCCCTGTGAAAGTTCAAATCTGCTCTACCTGTCCCACTACCACTAAGCTACTGTATGCACATCATTAAACTGTGTTCGGGTTTACTGCCTCACACTAGATCACAGTCTAAATAAATTTCTTCCTCCTTTTCGATGCTTAAAATAACAAAACTAAAAAAACTTGACAAAGAAAGACTGTAGAGGTCAAATTGAAGCTATGAACATGAACGTACCTGTTGAGTAGTGTTGGTTGGACCAGTAGCATCATCCATCTGAGACTTTGAAAGGCGGGAAGGACGGGAGTCGTGCGCTACCATAGCATTATCTGTAACGCTGCTTGTCTGTAAATGCATATTTCATAAAGACACTATTTTAGAAAACTAAAATATAGAAACAAAAATCAATCTGATGAAAATGCTGTACGACAGACAAAAAGACTAACTACTTCTTCAGACAAAATCTCTTAGAGGAGATGCATGGCAACATACACCAGACTTCAGAGAAAAAAAAAGTCAAATCATAAAAAATTTCTTTCTGCCCAGCCAAGCTCTGACCACCTTTACACACCCTAAACAGGTTTTATGGGCACCTTTCACACTCTATGCTAAAGTTACTTGTGGGGACCAGTTTTTATCCAAGTTTTCAAACGCTGTTTCGATCCATTCAAACACACCTTCTGCTGACACACTGACTGAAGGTGTGTTGTGGGGACGTCGTGAGCGTCCAGAATAGAGTGATAATTAACCAAGATTAAAATCCCTGTGAAAGTTCAAATCTGCTCTACCTGTCCCACTACCACTAAGCTACTGTAAGCACATCATTAAACTGTGTTCGGGTCTACTGACTCACACTAGATAACAGTCTAAATAAATTTCTTCCTCCTTTTAGGTGCTAAAAATAACAAAACTAAAAAAACCGTGACAAAGAAAGACTGTAAAACTCTATACGGAGCTATGAACATGAATGTACCTGTTGAGTAGTGTTAGTTGGACCAGTAGCATCATCCATTTGAGTCTTTGACAGGAGGGAAGGACGGGAGTCGTGCGCTACCATAGCATTATCTGTAACGCTGCTTATCTGTAAATGCATATTTCATAAAGACACTATTTTAGAAAACTAAAACATAGGAAAAAAGGTCAATCTGATGAAAATACTGTATGACAGACAAAAACACTGACTGCCTCTTCAGACAAAATCTCTTAGAGGAGATGCATGGCAACATACACCAGACTTCAGAGAAAAAAAAAGTAAAATAAAAAAAAATTTCTTTCTGCCCAGCCAAGCTCTGACCACCTTTACACACCCTAAACAGGTTTTTGGGCACCTTTCACACTCTATGCTAAAGTTCCTTGTGGGGACCAGTTTTTATCCAAGTTTTCAAACGCTGTTTCGATCCATTCAAACACACCTTCTGCTGACACACTGACTGAAGGTGTGTTGTGGGGACGTCGTGAGTGTCCAGAATAGAGTGATAATTAACCAAGATTAAAATCCCTGTGAAAGTTCAAATCTGCTCTACCTGTCCCACTACCACTAAGCTACTGGACATACAACATTAAATTGTGTTTGGGTCTACTGCCTCACACTAGATCACAGTCTAAATAAATTTCTTCCTCCTTTTCGATGCTTAAAATAACAAAACTAAAAAAACTTGACAAAGAAAGACTGTAGAGGTCAAATTGAAGCTATGAACATGAACATACCTGTTGAGTAGTGTTGGTTGGACCAGTAGCATCATCCATCTGAGACTTTGAAAGGCGGGAAGGACGGGAGTCGTGCGCTACCATAGCATTATCTGTAACGCTGCTTATCTGTAAATGCATATTTCATAAAGACACTATTTTAGAAAACTAAAACATAGGAAAAAAGGTCAATCTGATGAAAATACTGTATGACAGACAAAAAGACTAACTACTTCTTCAGACAAAATCTCTTAGAGGAGATGCATGGCAACATACACCAGACTTCAGAGAAAAAAAAAGTCAAATCATAAAAAATTTCTTTCTGCCCAGCCAAGCTCTGACCACCTTTACACACCCTAAACAGGTTTTATGGGCACCTTTCACACTCTATGCTAAAGTTACTTGTGGGGACCAGTTTTTATCCAAGTTTTCAAACGCTGTTTCGATCCATTCAAACACACCTTCTGCTGACACACTGACTGAAGGTGTGTTGTGGGGACGTCGTGAGCGTCCAGAATAGAGTGATAATTAACCAAGATTAAAATCCCTGTGAAAGTTCAAATCTGCTCTACCTGTCCCACTACCACTAAGCTACTGTAAGCACATCATTAAACTGTGTTCGGGTCTACTGACTCACACTAGATAACAGTCTAAATAAATTTCTTCCTCCTTTTAGGTGCTAAAAATAACAAAACTAAAAAAACCGTGACAAAGAAAGACTGTAAAACTCTATACGGAGCTATGAACATGAATGTACCTGTTGAGTAGTGTTAGTTGGACCAGTAGCATCATCCATTTGAGTCTTTGACAGGAGGGAAGGACGGGAGTCGTGCGCTACCATAGCATTATCTGTAACGCTGCTTATCTGTAAATGCATATTTCATAAAGACACTATTTTAGAAAACTAAAACATAGGAAAAAAGGTCAATCTGATGAAAATACTGTATGACAGACAAAAACACTGACTGCCTCTTCAGACAAAATCTCTTAGAGGAGATGCATGGCAACATACACCAGACTTCAGAGAAAAAAAAAGTAAAATAAAAAAAAATTTCTTTCTGCCCAGCCAAGCTCTGACCACCTTTACACACCCTAAACAGGTTTTTGGGCACCTTTCACACTCTATGCTAAAGTTCCTTGTGGGGACCAGTTTTTATCCAAGTTTTCAAACGCTGTTTCGATCCATTCAAACACACCTTCTGCTGACACACTGACTGAAGGTGTGTTGTGGGGACGTCGTGAGTGTCCAGAATAGAGTGATAATTAACCAAGATTAAAATCCCTGTGAAAGTTCAAATCTGCTCTACCTGTCCCACTACCACTAAGCTACTGGACATACAACATTAAATTGTGTTTGGGTCTACTGCCTCACACTAGATCACAGTCTAAATAAATTTCTTCCTCCTTTTCGATGCTTAAAATAACAAAACTAAAAAAACTTGACAAAGAAAGACTGTAGAGGTCAAATTGAAGCTATGAACATGAATGTACCTGTTGAGTAGTGTTGGTTGGACCAGTAGCATCATCCATCTGAGACTTTGAGAGGAGGGTCCGTCCGAAGTTGCATGCCGCCATAGTATCAGCTTGTATGCTGCTTATCTATAAAGGCAGTTTTTAGTGATATGCTTCTGTTTCTGTTTACATTTACATTTATGGCATTTGGCTGATGCTCTTATCCAGAGCGACTTAAAATTCAACCCTAACCCTAACCCATTTGATCATTTTACACAAGTAGGCGAAGGCAGTGTTAGAAGTCTTGCCCAAGGACTCTTATTGGTATAGTGTAGGGTGTTTACCCAGGCGGGGACTGAACCCTAGTCTACAGCATAGAAGGCAGAGGTGTTAACCACTACACTAACCAACCACACTGTTTTACATAATCTGTATGCAATTAAACATTTGATTTAAAATTGTTATTATACCTGCTGAGTTTTCACATTATGTTCATCCCCAGTCTTTAAATGGAAGGGATGGTTGGAGTTCTCTACATTTGCATCATTAGCTGTTTCTTCACCCACCTGCAACATTTTTAATAAGAATTAGTTATAAAGCAGAAATCCGATTCCTGTCTAACTCATGCAGATCCAGAGTTTCACCATTATCTGATTATTCAAGACTATGTAAACACATTGAATTAGATACTGACACAATCTGATTTTCTGCAATTATCAGATTATTAAATGTACACAAAGTGAATCAGTTACTGACACAGTCTGTTATTCTGCAGTTATCAGATTATTAAGTGCATGTAAACACACTCACTAATCTAAAATAATTGGTATTTTGATTGGTATTTTGTTATGCAGATTTTTTTCTCAAAGTAATAGAGACAAACATATTTCTAATTTATTCAAACTATAATTCAAGCACAAGGTTATTTAATACATTCTGAAACACTGATAGCCGTTCTGTTTACTGTGTACTGTGCAACATACCTTTGTTCTCCACGGGCAATCTTCACCTCCATAGTCATAAGTTACTTCTTCTCCTTCTTTGATGTCATTCAAGGCAAACAAACAAAGGTGGGGTTTTCCATTCACGTCAATTTTTTTCATCCTACAGTTTGGATGTTGGTGTTCGTCATTAACTAGCCGTCCAAATGATCCATCTTCTCTAGCGGCATCAATACTTATAAAGATGGAAACATAAAAAAGGGCTTACACAATATATTACACCAAAATTAGAGTATCACTTAGTTTAGCGTAGTATAGTTCAGTATAAGGAGTGTAGTTTAGGAACAACTTGAAATCTTACCACCATGTTTTCCCTCTCCACTTAAACGCAAACATAAATGCAGCACATGACGGGTGGTAAAGTTTTCTTCTTCTCTGGGATTCTGCATCATTTATCATATCTCCTCTATATTCAACAACAAAATCTCCTTTGCAAATTGAACCCTTTGCAAATACACCACGTCCTGTAAAACACAACAAAAACATTTTCAACAAAACAGGAAAACTTTTCTCTATTCTACCATTATTCATTTGTCTATGGTAATATGAACCACAAAAAAAAAACACAAAAATTGACCTCAACAGATGGTCGCTCATTTGAGATAGACAGCAATATAGTGCCTATTTAATGTACCCTGAAGGTTTGCATCAGATGCTCATATGGGCGGTATGGGCAACAATTTATATCATGGTATAATTAAGATTACTGATGCTTTTGGTGTATATCACAGTTTAGTATATTTACATTAATGGCTACCACAAAGGACTGACTTTTACTGCAGCTCACTACACAAGAGGTGAGGGAGTCAGTGAGGTCTGCACTGTTTGTATGTTGTGTTATCTGCATTTACATGCACACTGGTATAAAAGTAATGACAAAACTAATACCTTAAAAAGAGTTTCACCTGGTAAACCACATGAACTGGTATATCACCCAACCAGTGTTAGATTAATAATTACTAACTAATAAATCTATCAGACACCACCTTACCTTTCACTGCATTGATGTATTTCACCTCTAGTCTGCATGTTTTGTCTGTCTTTGAAACAACGTGCTGAATTGCATCCTTAAGGGGACTGATACGGGGTGGCATTTCAAACTGCAGGGAAATATTTCACAAGTTAGTTATCAATGGATTTAATTAAGGATTGAGAACTTTACAATGATTACCTATATATGATTTTTAAAATTTATTTCTTATACCCAGATACTTCAACAGCAAAGGAACTGCATACTTTCAAGATTTCTCATTTTTTCAGGCCACCACCTCTGAAAAGCCTTTGAGTAACATATGAAACTCAAATATAAAACAAAAATGGGAATGTGGTAGAGTTCAGTGTAAAAACAGGTTTGTATAATCCAGCTTCTGGTTTACCATGCCCAGTGTTAAATCACTCAGGGCCAATATCTATATAAAATATAGCTGTGAAATAAACTATAATCAAGATGTTTTATTTGTTTGTTTGTTTTTAACAACCTAGTAAAGTGAATGACACCATGAAATTGGGCTGCAAAGTCAACCTGGTCTGTGCAGTAAAAAGTAGTAAAGCCTAAGACCTCGAGCTCAGTTAAATAGCTGGCCCAATGCTCTCACTTTGGTTTAGCTCGGTTTAGCTTTCAGTGCTTTGACTTTTTCCCTTCGGTTTTGTTACTTGCTGATGCTCCAACGCCGAAATATGTTGTTTTAACGTCGTAGGGCACAAACCACTTCAGCCGCGGCTGCCGGGAATGGAAGGGATTAAGAGCTTAACCGCGAGGTTGGAACTGGCTTGTGTTTCGAACTGGCCCGCTCCACCTTAAATGAAGCGGCAGTTAATGTTATAAGAACTGAGGCGCCATAATGTAATTGCTGCACCGCTTAAGGTGGAACGGCAAAATTCGAACTAGACGTTGGCGAAACGGAAGCCATCTTCAGCCCAGTTTAGCCAGGGCACGATTCTTACCACGAGAAAGGTTTATGAACGTGTTTCTCCATAACACGCAAAACTCTGCCGGGTTCGGTTCGGTACATTTCACAGAAACATTGGACACTTACTGAACACCTCTCAACGCCTCCCTGCCTGCTGACCTCTGGGCTTTAAATCACTTCTATCTGCTGAATGTACAGCTTAATGCCAGCTGTGTTAATGATGAAGGTACACGTGGCTTCAAATTAAAAGTCTGCCAACGTAACGCGCAGAGAAAAAGAAAGTTAATTGTATTACATTTCTCTATAAAGCACTCTAGGTCAAAATCTGTGGTTTTATGTGTATTCTATGAATTCACTTAAAGTCACTAAAATGTAAATGTATAATTGTGTGTTTATATACATACATACATACATACATACACACACACTATATTGCCAAAAGTATTCAGTCACCTTTGCAAATCATTGAATTGAGGTGTTCCAGTCACTTCCATGACCGCAGGTGTGTAAAGCCGAGCCCCTAGGCCTGCAGACTGCTTCTACAGACATTAGTGAAAGAATGGGTCGCTCTCAGGAGCTCAGAGAATTCCAGCGTGGTGCCGTGATCGGACGCCACCTGTGCAGCAAGTCCAGTTGTGAAATTTCCTCACTACTAAATATTCCACAGTCCACTGTCAGTGGGATTATAACAAAATGGAAGCGATTGGGAACGACAGCAACTCAGCCACGAAGTGGTCGGCCATGTAAAATGACAGAGCGGTCAGCGGATGCTGAGGGGCATAGTGCACAGAGGTCACCGACTTTCTGCAGAGTCAATCACTACAGACCTCCAAACTTCATGTGGCCTTCAGATCAGCTCAAGAACAGCGTAGAGAGCTTCATGGAATGGGTTTCCATGGCCGAGCAGCTGCATCCAAGCTTTACACCACGAAGCACAATGCAAAGCGTCCCTGTGAGGGATGGATGGGGTCGTCCACAATGCTGGTGGCTTTCCGGATACAACGTGTGATGTAGATGTCCATGATGGAGGGGAGAGAGACCCCGATGATTTTCCCAGCTGTCCTCACTATACACGGTAGGGTCTTGCAATCCGAGGTGGAGCAATTCCCAAACCATCACCTTAGTTTTGTCCACATTCAGAGACAGGTTGTTGGTTCCACACCAGTCCGTTAGCCACTGCACCTCCTCTCTGTATGCTGACTTGTCATTTTTGCTGATCAGACCCACCACAGTCATGTCATCAGCAAACTTGATGATGAGATTTGAGCTGTACTTTGCCATCAGTAGAGTGGACTAAACACACAGCCTTGAGGGGCACTGGTGCTCAGTGTGGTGGTGCTGGAGGTGTTCTTACCCATCCTGACTAACTGAGATCTCACAGTTACAGTAGTCATTGAGGCAGGACACTGGAGGCTTCTTTGGCACAGGGATGTTGATGGTGGACTTGAAGCACATCGGAACGACTGCAGTGCTCAGAGAGATGTTGAATATGTCCGTGAGAACATCAGCCAGCTGTTCGGCGCATTCTCTGAGCACTCTGCCTGGTATGCTGTCGGATCCTGGTGCTTTTCATGGGTTGACTCTATGTAGAGTTCTCCGCACATCAGCAGTGGACAGACACAGTGCCTGTTTACTTGGAGGAGGTGTGGTTTTCCTTACCATCATGCCGTTCTGTGCCTCAAACCTTGCACAGAAGTTATTAAGCATGTCTGAAAGGGAGGAATCACTGTCATAAGAAGGTGGAGGTGACTTGTAGTTGGTGATGGCCTGGATGCCCTGCCACATGTACCGTGTGTCAGCAGTGTTTTGAAAATGATCATGGATTTTTTTTGAGGAGGCGCGCTTAGCCTCTTTGATGGCCTGGGAGAGCTTGGCTCTTGCCACCCTGAGGCTTGCTTTGTCCCTTGACTTCAAAGCCTTGTCTTGGGTTCTCAGCAGCATGCACACCTCTGCAGTCATTCATGGTTTCTGGTTGGGGTGACTTGTGACGAGTTTGGAGACTGTAACATCATCAACGCACTTGCTGATGTAGCCAGTCGCTGATTCTGTGTACTCCTCCAGGTTGATGGAGTCACCGGTAGTAGCTGCTACTCTGAACATCTCCCAGTCAGTGTGCTCAAAACAGTCCTGAAGAGCAGAGAGAGCTCCTGGTGGCAAGGTTCTCACTTGCTTCTGGTCTGGTTTGGCACATCTGATGAGCGGTCTGTATGCTGGGATGAGCATCACAGAGATGTGGTCTGAGTAGCCATAGTGGGGGCGGGGCTCAGCCCTGTACACGCTGGGGATGTTTGTGTAAACAAGATGCAGCACGCGAGCCCCACAGGTTGCAAAGTCTGCATACTGGTGAAATTTGGGGAGTACTGACTTCAGATTGGCATGGTTGAAATCACTGGCAACTGTCTGAGTTTGTGTTCTGGAGGTCGCTGATTGCACTGAACAGCTTGTTCAGTGCGGCCTTAGCATTAGCACTGGGAGCTATATGCACCACTATTATATACAGCGAACTCGGCTCTCTAGGCGAATGAAAAGGCCTGGCTCTGACAATCGCAAACTCCACCAGCAGTGAGCAGTGACTGGAGACTAGCGCCACGTTTTTACACCACTCACTATTGATGTAAACACATAGGCCCACTCCTTGAGTCTTACCGCTCAACTCACGTCTCTGTCCTCACAGGAAGCACAACAGGCCGTCGAGCTGAACAGCACTTGCCTTGCTTCTGCCTTCTTGTGCATTGCCAGCAGGCTCATGCAGTGCCGTGGATCATACCAGGCCTAGTTCGCACAGCTCTTCCCACAGTTCGTTTGTGAGCAGAGACTGTGGTTGGTTTCTCAGCTGTAGCAGGCTCTGGTGTAGGTAGACGGTGAAGCAGTCATGATGATTTGTCTTGGTGGGGTTACACAACAAACAGTAAACCAAAGTAGCAAAAAGCACAAGCACCATTTTGTTGTTCCCGAAGTGGCTGCTGCAGCTACCAGCTGCACCGCTGAAACCAAGTTGGGCTCAGCCTCTTAGTTCCAGTGAAAGGAACTCTTAATGCTTTAGCACCAAGAGATTTTGGACAATTTCAACTTTGTGGGAACAGTTTGGGGACGGCCCCTTCCTGCTCCAACATGACTGCACACCAGGGCACAAAGCAGGTCCATAAAGACGTGGATGAGCCAGTTTGGTGTGGAAGAACTTGACTGGCCTGTACAGAGTCCTAACCTCAACCCCATAGACCACCTTTGGGATGAATTAGAGCGGAGACTGTGAGCCAGGCCTTCTTGTCCAACATCAGTGTCTGACCTCACAAATGCGCTTCTGGAAGAATGGTCAAAAATTCCCATAAATACTCCTAACCCTTGTGGAAAGCCTTCCCAGAAGAGCTGAAGCTGTTATAGCTGCAAAGGGTGGGCCGAGATCATATTAAACCCTATGGATTAAGAATGGGACGTCACTCAAGCTGATATGCCTATGAAGGAGATGAGCAAATACTTTTGGAAATATAGTAAAAGTGATTCTGAATTTATCATAGTGAAATAAAAATCATAAAATTATAAAGGCCAGAAAATTACTAAAATTTCACATACCTCTGTATGCAATCAATTAGGTGAAAGTTCTTTAAAAAAAATTGTGTCTTTTTGATTAGCATAAACTCACATTGAATTACATGCAACTAGCTAATATTATTCACAATATCAATAATAATAACTAATTGGAGAAACGTAATAAAACATCTGAGGCTTACACCCAGATGCTATAGTTAATTACAGCTAACTAGCTCTTTTGCAGAATAATTAGAGCTATTTAACTAAGTTAAGGGTTGAACACTGGTTATACGTCCGTGAATATTTGATACTGCACAACTGTTAACATGGGTTATCATTTACAGTCACTTGGTTCATTTACTGGAGGGGACATGCACCACTGCATTATCAACTGCATAACATGAATGTGATTTTAACACTTATTTATTGTTGTTTTAGTTTATTGTTTTATTAATCTTTACTTCAATTAATGCATCTGTAAATAGTGTACAGCAATACTTTTGCCCCTGTTTTGGGCTTGTTTTTCTCTATACTGTATTTGTACTGCTGCAATAGAAGAATTTCCCTCTTTATTCTGTATTAAAAGTGATCTCTCGCTATCTATCTCTATCTCTCTATCTATCTATACTGGTTTGTCATACAAATGTGCTTACCTTGTGTTTCACTTTTGCTCATCTTCACAAGGTCTTAGCTCTTCAGGTGGCATCGCCTGCAAATATTCTTCTTTCTTGTCCACAGTGTGGATTGGCACCTTTAACACTGAAAATGTCTTTATTTGGCTGAAATCATTCCTAATGGGGACCAGGAAGTGGGCGGTATCTGACCATATTTGGAATACGTGTGTGTGCAGAGCAGTGGGTGCAGTACCAGCCGGGGACTATAAGGGGGCGCCATCACACACGCGCACTCTGTTCCAAACATGCGGTATGGGTCAAAGCTAAAAACTTCACAGGCACCTTTTTAAGAGCTCTTCTATTCATCTAAAATGGTTTCCCTCATGGGGACCAGGTTTTTTGTCCCCACACCGCAATTGGTCCCCATGACGTGACTGTGTAAACAGAATCTTGTCCCCACAATGTGATGAATACCAGAACACACACACACACACACACACACACACACACACACACACTAACAGCAGGCCATGTAGGAGGAGAACAGAGGGAAGGACACATCACCTCCACACTTTTATTCCCCACAGGTTCACTCAAACACCACATGTGTAATATAAATGGTTGGGGGAAGTGAACAGTGTGAAGTAAATGAAAATATGGTATTTTATATGTTCTTCACAGAAAATGAGCAAAGACCAAGAATCTGAGGTTGAAATAATAATAAACCACATCATTTTTCCTTTTGGTAAACGTTGAAAGTGGGTCCCACAGACCCCAACACCACACAGGGGTTAAATTTGCGCCTCTCTGTTGCTCCAGTCATTGTGAAATGTTCACTTAATCTAAAGACTTGCTGGTGTTTTCACTTGGTGCAAAAAGTATACTAGAAAAATGGAGAGCAGTAACATGCATGGATGCATCTTCACTGGATGAAGCACAATGGCTTTTCATTAACTCCATTCATGGATGAATCCGGGATTTATTCCTTCCTTCTACATTGTTTTTTATTGATCTTTAGCAGGTGGCCTTTATTAAGACACTCAATGAGCAGTGATGAGTACCTGAGCAGGTCTGAGCAGCAGGCTGGTTTTAGTGTATGTATAGTCAGTAATGCTGGGCAGTGCATTGGTATTCAGCAGAGAAGGCTGTGTGCTGTAGACAGGCAGGCTCTCCCTGCAAGACTCAGCGCATCACTCTCTCTCTCTCTCTCTCTCTCTCCCTCCCTCTCCCTGCATCCAGATCAAGGCCCTGTCAAACCTTTCTTCTGTATGTGTGCGAGTGCATGTGAGTGTGGATGCATGTGTGTTACTGATGTGGGGGGAAAGGCTGTTGCAGGAATGCTGGGGAATGTGTTCAAGGTTTCTTTGTGCATCTATTTCTACCTCCTACCTCGACTCGCATAGGTATATTGACTCAGATACAGTGAGGGAAACAGGTACTCAGATGCTTTTGTTTCTGTTTTTTAATATATCTTCAATCCCTCAAGGTGCACGCACAATTTCAAAATTCCTGCATAAGTTTTCAAGTCAATAGATTGCCTGGGCCATGCAAGCACCTTCACCAATTGTAGAAGCCAATATTGAGTTATTTTGGCTGTATATTTGGTGTCAGAAACAATTTTTGGCCAAAAAGATTAAATTCCCCTCAAGTATTTTCCAATACTTCACTCCATTCAGGTTTTCTTTGAGGATTCCTTTGTAATTCCACAGTATTGTTTGCATAGAAGCAGCTCCATATCATGATGCTCCCACCACCGTACTTCACTGTATGTGGTGTCCTTGAGATCTTATGCGTAACTCTTCTTTCTCCAAACATGACCAGTTGAATTATTGGCATAGAGTTTTATTTTTGTTTTAAGAATGGATGATTACCAGACCTGTAAATGATTCTCAAATGACTATGAAAGCCTTAAAATAAAGAATGAAGTTATAATATAACTAGTATCCATCAATAATGCCTCATATTTCAAAGTTAAGTTGACAGTAAAACAATTGTAAATTGATAATTGCAGTATGTTATTTATCATTTAATAATTAAAAGCTTTGAAATTTTGAAGAAAACATGTATAATGGCCTTCACATGTCTAGTTCAGAATGTCAAGACCTACACAGTATTGTTATTACTCTGTACACACACACACACACACACACACACACACACACAAATATATATATAACAAATATTGCTTCTAGTACAATGCACAATGCAAAACCTTGTATCTCCATTGTCATTTTTACCCTTTACAACATGTTAAAATTTCATGATGAATCAAGCAACAGAAATTAATGCAACTTTACACATCAAATCACTCTGGGTGACCTATAATTTTATAATTTTTAAAAAATCTGAATCTTGTTTTCCGACTGTCATGCCTCTCTCTGGCTCTGAAGCCTCCTGTAGCCTGGACTACATTCCCCAGAATCCCCCAGTAGATCATGTGACACCTGATTTTCCAACATGCTCTAATCAGCACTCTCCATCAACTGAGTGCTGATCTGTAACACCTGCTGTTTTGATCACATAACTAGTTAGTGTTAGTCTAAAGCCCGGGCTTTTAGACGAGCTCTTTGCGAGGTATTGCTTCTTTCACAGAGCTCCTGAGCGGTTATTCTGGTTTGTTCATATTTTGGTATCGATTGTTCTTCCATGTTTTGGGCTTGGCCTTATGCCTGATCCCCTTTTGATTTGTTTGCCTAGTGTTATGTATGTTTTTCTTTGCCTCCCGTCTGTTTTGCTTTTAACCTACGCCTGTTTTTTGAAGACGACTCTGGATCACCATTTAACTAGTAAAGCTTCTTTCTTCTTTTTTGTCCACACGAGCCAGTCTCATTCTGACTCGTTTCACCAACACAGTTTCTTAATCAATACAATTACATTCTCTAGTAACTTCCAATACACTGCTCTATTCATGTTTCCTTAAAGGATCTGTAAAGCTCCAGTACTGGTTACATGATTTTAACACATTGTAATTGTTCCAAAACAGTTCTGATTTGTCTAAATCTGATTCGTCAGTGTGCACATTTTAAATCTCTGTACTTTTGCTTTTAGCAAAGCAGCTTTGTATGGGGTGTAAGAACAGAGCATGAGCTGATCTCACACTTTGCCATCCAGACTAGCGAGTCTGCCATGTCTTTTCAGCAAACTCTAAAAGCTGGTCAAATTCAGTGCAGACACAGTGCGATGTTGTCATAACCAAGACATTGCACAGTATTATCCCTCGCTTGGCCTTCATCCTGCCATATCACATCACTGCTCTTCTTCAGCAGTGCAGGCCATCAGTGTGGTGCACCAAAAGGTGGATGGTGCTGGCAGGGCTGTATTAAGGCATTCTGGGTTAACTCTGTTGTGGAAAAATATCTCTGCAGCCTTGCTCTTGACACAAAATGTAAAATAAAACTCAAAACACCAGGATTGGCAGGAAAAGGCACTTTTCCTGAAGATTGGCCTGGGCACAGCTAACAAACTCACAAAAATTCACACGTCTTATAGTCTTTTTGAGCAAGGAGGGGTCAACGCCTGGCTCTTCCTTGCCCTTCCCATGTATTTCAAACTTATATTTCACTACCAATCACCACTATTTCCAAAAAGTCAGTTATTTTTATCACCCTTTTTTCCAAACCAATCAAGCAAGGCCCAAATCTTCAAACTTTATTTGCTTTATCAATGACATTTGGATTAATATGTTTTTAATCTTTTTCTGATACATATGCACTTCTCCCTTTTTCCCAATAATAATTTTATTGTTCCTGATATAAACAGACTCCAGCTACATGTGTGTGTCCCATTAATTCACAGACAACAGCTCAAGGCTACCCACAGAAGGCGTCCTCATCCCTCTGCCTCAAGGCCACTCACAGACCCAGACACACAACCACCATTTAACACTTGTGTGAATAATTATGATTCAATTCATCTCTTCCGTTTGAAAAATCTTTTCCATTTTATGTTGTCAAAAACTCCCACAGCTTTTCAAATCATCTCACTAACGTATTCATCATGACAGGGAAATGTTGATTTGAAAGGGGTTATGAAGTCATTCAACTCAGATACATTAAAACAAAGAGAACCTGAATGAATACATCACAGTTTAGGTTTATGGTCATAATTAAGAAAAAAAAATATTGACTAAAGATGATTAACAGTCATAAAAGTGAAGTACAGTCTGGGGTGAACGTGGAGGATCTAGGTGGTCTCACTCCTCACTTTCAACAATGCAGGACTGACATTTTTCAAAGTAGTGTGTTCATTAATGGATTGAGGTTTTAGCACAGATATCATGAAAAATGTGATTAATGCCTTTTTGTCTTAACTACAATCAGGTAGTGAGACTTTAAGATCTCTGTATTGCTTG